>NW_010112715.1:53565-53919 GCF_000699245.1 Pterocles gutturalis | reverse complement strand
AATGCAGGACAGAGGGGTGCAGATGTGTGAAAGCATTTCAGAAAAGACACCCAGGGATTAGAGAAGTGCCTGTTCCCAAAATGGGTTGATCTGAGGTAAAGGAAACCTTTGGGATAGGAAGATAGTAAACCCCCACCTCCCCGCCCCTTTTATAGTGCACATAAACAGTTTTACGGTATTTCCACCAAACAGAAGAAGAAGAAGAAAAAAAATATAAAAAGGTTTCTGCAACACACACATGTTCCCCATTAATTAGGAGGACTGCTGTTAACAACACGTTGCGCCAGAGCTGCCAAGAACTGTCAGACGAAGGACAGGGAAGCCCATGGCTGAGGGTCTTCTGCCTCCCGGGGG
>NW_010112715.1:44760-53537 GCF_000699245.1 Pterocles gutturalis | reverse complement strand
CCCAGCTCTCGGCTGGATCAGCCCTCCACTGCCATGGGGCGGTGGGGGGGCACAGGGGGCAAGGCAAAACACCCGGGCAGTCCCTGTCCAAATTCCTCTCCTCCACCCCCTTCAGCTACAGACATTTTCCACAGAAATCCTGGCGAGGCGATCTTCGCTTTCGGTTGAGACTTTGGGACTATTTTTGGCTTTTTTTTTTTTTTTTTTTTTAAACAGGCTTAGGGGAGGTGCCTTCTACTTTTATTCACATAAAGGATCTTTATTTTTATGTATTAAGAGGATAGGAGGCAGGGCGAGGGGAGAGCTGCCTTATGCTTTCATTCGTCTGTAAAACACCACCACCACAAATCTCCATCCAAGCTGCCGTTCCCCCTTAGCAGGCTCCAAATATGCACTTTGCTGCGGCACAGACCACCTCGAGCATCCTGGTGTTGTCCAGCCATCACTGGGACAGAGCGCTGAGTGCTGGCTCTTGAACACCTCTCACCTTTGTGCCTCCTCGCAGCCACTTCAAGGGCTGGGAGCAGCTTTGTCCTCCCACCAGATCCCCTCTTCTCGACTACACCCTTCCTTCAAGTGCCCCAAGTGCCAGACTGGATTCACTGCTGGAGGTGGCCAAGGTTGCACGCTGTGATGTATGCACACGACTGACTCATGTTGGGTTGAAAGCGGGGTCCTGAACTATTTTTTCCTCTTTAAACTAATGTAGGAAATAATGTTGCAACAATGCAGCAAAGTTCATTGCAGGACCTTAGAGGAGAGGAAGATAATCTTATTCTAAAATGAAGATTATTCACTGAAAGAGGACAGATTTAGATGAGATATTAGGAAGAAATGTTTCACCATGAGGGTGGAGAGGCAGTGGCCCAGGTTGCCCAGAGAAGCTGTGGATGCCCCATCCCTGGAGGGGTTCAAGGCCAGGCTGGATGAGGCTTTGGGCAACCTGGGCTAGTGGGAGGTGTCCCTGCCCATGGCAGGGGGTGGAACTGATGATCTTCAAGGTCCTTCCCTATCCTAACCATTCCATGATTCTATGATTATTTCCCTCACACTCATGTACTCACGGGCACCAGGACATGTCCAAGCAGCCAATCCACCAGCAGGCACCAAAGCATCAGTGCTTGTCTCCAAGTGGCCAGACGAGGATCCTTTGTAAGGACACCGAGGATGAGAGATGCCAGCTATCGTGATCACCTCGTGTCTCCTGAGCTCTTTGGAGGCTGGTGATGATGTGCTTGTTTTGGATCTTCCTTTTTGAGTTCTTTAGGAGCTGATGGGGACTAGCCTCTCCATCCTGTCCCCCCTCAGTAAGTCATCTGAATTTACTCACTGTCCTTCATCTCCTGATCTGGGCATCCTGAGAAGTTGCATGGAGATGTGCCAAGATCTTGGTGATCTGATAATTAAGGGGCTTTCTTGCAGCCCTTCTGCTGCCCCCTCCATGCCAGACACCTGCTCCAGCCTCACTTAGACCAGGGAGCACCTCTGCTACAAGCCTCCACAGCAGGAGCAGTCAGAGAGGGGGAAGCTGGAGAGCGCTGTCCTTTCCAGTACCTGCCCCACAGATGCCCATGGGCTGGTGGCATCTCTGTACAAACTGCAGCCCTCCCAGTGCTGGGATGCAGGGCTCTAAGGTTGCATATCCATATTTCACAAACTGGGCTGTGCAAAACACCTAAAGCACAACACTCATCTGTGGCGAAAAGTTTGGGATGCTGGGACACTTTGGCATTCTCACCCTTTCAAATCCATAAAATGCTGCTGTTGAGAACTGCAACATGCACTTTTGTGAGGCTTTATAGCTACAGTGATGCACGTGGTTTTATGCCAGAAAAGCATCGCTCTGCTGACTACATACAACCAACATCATCTCTAAACACATCACGTGAGGAAATCCTTGTAGCTGTTCTCCAAAACGTTCCTGACTTGTTCTTGGAAGGAAAGTCCTTTCAGACACACAGCAAAACACCCCGGTCTGGATTTGCAAGAACAGGTAGTAATATAAGTGGGTTCCCTCTTACAAATCCAAGGTGAGCACAACCGAAGGGTTTTATTTTCAGGTTGTGCTCAGAGTGCCTTTCTGCTAACAGCTTTCCTCCTTGGTGTCTTGAACTAAGAGTGGAAAAAGCCTCCAGAAGCATAAGGACTCCTGAAGGACTAGAGCAGACTGGGCATTTTTTCCAGGGTGTAAGTCAACAGCAGACATTTGACAGTGTGAATACAGGACCACTGGATCTTGGTGCACACTGGGAGAGCTCCTCGGACGGATCACGCTGATCCATGGGAGATAAGGGGAATGTTCAGACTGAACTCCAAAAGGGCACCACAATGCTGCTCTGCAGAACATGTACTAAGGTTTTTGGTTAAAATACCTCAGTTTTGGATAGTTTATCTTTTGAAAAAATGTGAACAATTCTGCAGAAAGCCAACAATTTTTATCTTATATACACCTAACCCCTTTATTAAAAAGAAAGAAGAAGAGAAGAAAAAGAAAAAATGAGCCTATGTGAAAACTTTCAACTATGTCTTCAAATACCCCTTGTAATGACATTTGAAAATCTAATTTACCGTTTGGGACACATTGCAAGAATCAACGATAGTAACAGTTTGACGTCTGTCTTGTTTCAGTCCTGCGGGAGGGAGGGAGGGTTGGCAGAAAGCACTATTGTCATGTGGGAGGCTCAGAAATGAGTTGTCTCCTGGCTAATATTCTTTTACTGCAATGGTAAGTCAAACAGGCTAGTAGCCACGGCAACAGCCCAGAACCCTTAGCTATCGCTATGGTTATTTCACATCACTTCGGGGCTACCCCAGTTCATACCGCTATCGCTCAAGACATTATTTCATAGTGACTTCATTAAACGAGTGTAATTTGATATAGGAATAACACCAACATTCGTTTTAATAGGGATCATGTTAACTGCCTTTCTGCCTGAAAATGTGGAGAAGTCAAGCTAAAATAATTTCACAGTTTTAAAATAAATACACAGGGATGGGCTAGAGTCCATAGGTGCCCAACAGCCATGTGACTTCTCTCCTTTATCTCACCTACAATACACAGCCTCCTAAGGGAGATATTGGGAAGAAAGTGGGGCTACAGCATCCGTAACCCCACACCTCTCATGTTCCTGCAATGAGGACTGCCCTGGATGAGAGCCTGATGTGTGAACAGGCAGCAAGAATACTGCCTTGCAAAATGAGGAGCAACAGAAGGGGCCTGTGGCTCTGCTGTCAGCCCCACCACCACCTTTTAAAATACTAACAGCTTGCTAAAAACATAATTTGACGTACACAATGTGATAAAGTTACAAATTGCTACCAGCCCTGAATAAAAACTGAATTTAGGAACTCTTCCTGGTGAGACAACGCAAATAAAGGGCAGAGGTAACCATGGCCATAGCTGATGGAGTAACTTGGCTATGGACAGAGAAGAGGTCAGGAGTGAAATGACAAAAAGAGCCCAAGTTTCCAGGCCACCATATGGTGGTTTCCGACGGCTCGGCATTGACTTGCTGGAAGCCTAGCACAGTCTCCCACATCGAAGCAAGACTGCAAATCCCAGAAGCTTCCACAGGGCACTTCTTGGTGATGTTTCCAATCAGAGTTTGCTTTCCCGTTTGACGGCACTGATGGCCAAGAAAGCCACGACACTCCCAAGCTGGCATTTCATGCCAGCACTGCACAGCTGATTAAACAACCGGAGATTCCTGGTTTGACTCCTACGTCCACTTGTACTGCCATTTGTTACTCTTTAAAGATGTAGACCAGGTTTCCCAAAGCAAACCTTTGGAGGACCAAGTATCTTCCTCCAATGTCAAGTTACATAATTTGACCGTAATATGGCCTTCTCTGACTAAGAAAGCAAAAAAACCAACCAACCAACTAAAAAACCCGACAACAGACAACAGCAAGTTCAAAACAGGAGGAACCAGACCCATTTTTCAGATAATTGAATAATGATGTATTCTGCAAAGTCAAACCCTTTCAAGTGTTTCTGGTTTCAGAAATATTTTTTTAAAACACCAGTGTTCCTGGTGCTTTCCAGAGTTATCTGAATTCCTTCAAAAGCCTACTCAAGGTTAAAGAAGAAAAACAAATTTATTCTAATTGAACAAAGCGTTACATTTTTTTTTTCGTTACAAGATTGGAAATGCAGTTGTAAAAGAAGAACTAGAAAACCAGAAAGACACAAATTTAGAGTTTATCTTGTGTTACTTTTTTGCTCTTTCGTCACCTGGTATGTTTTCTGAGGTGTTCCTCCTCCAGAGAGGTGCTTCAAAGCAGCCCTCAAAAAACCCCGTTGATTCTTTACTACTGTAGGGAACCCCTTTTTATTCTGCAGCCTTGCTTTAGCAGCTTGAGAATATGCAGGGTGGTGATTTTTCTACCTAAAAGAAATTATGAGCTTAGTAAGTCCCAGAAATTGCAGCTAGCAGCTTACCTTATAGATCTACTAATTGTATGCCTGAAAATCATTTCTGTGTACAAACAATTTCCGTTGAGTTTCAGCTTCTGCAATTTCCCGATAACAACTTCCCATGTTTACATCCAACCAAAACCTTAAAGCTCACAGGGAAACACTGTGGGTTCCTGATTATTTATCTGTTTGATCGACCTGAACAACCTATTTTCAAAAGGCGGACTTCTCGGCAGTTAGAACACTGGGGTTTTCAGTGTGACTTGCCCTTCCTTCTGCAGCTGCCTAATCTCCCTGCCTGCTCCTTAGTGAAGATGTGAACTCAGAGCCGAGCTGGCAGCAGTCCCCCTGCCACCCCAGGGGGTTCCTCCTAGCAGTGTGCAGGCAGTCATTAGTCTCTGACTATAGTCTGTCAGGCAGTCCAAGTCACCAGTCCCTCGTCCAAGCCAAACGGGGATGTCACATCATGCCAAGTCATGCCATTAAATAACAGTCGAAATAACTTACGTGTTAAATCCCTGAGGGCAGCTACCACATGGGGCTGGATGATTAGAAAACAGGCGCTAAAGCATCAGGAATGGTACTGGGGTCTCTTGGTTGCATGGAGGTGGAACGGTTTAACACCAAAGGATGGAAGAACAAAAGAAGTGCTTGAGCCAGGTCCAGCCTAAGCCATTTTAGGCACCTAACTGATCTGCCTAATTGAGGATCTCACTTAAATAGGAGAATAATATGCCACCAGAGCTGTCTGGTGAGACGGCTACAACCAAGGGTCATCTGGATCTTGGGGGGGACGATCCACTTTCTAAGAGCATCCCTCTCTTTTCAGTGACTATAGGTATCCTTGGGCATTCTGTGGCATGCAGGACAAATGCTAATGTGTGCTAATTAGAGAACTCTAAGCGTTTTAATACATTGGAAAAATAACTTGCGGTTAGCACAAGGACATGCCCATAACCTTCAATGTGCTACTGCGACGAGCAGCAGCCCACAGAAAGACATACCCATTGTGAAAGGAATACATGACAGTAAGAGGAAAAAGGGAAAAGAAATTCAACTTGGAACAAAAAATAAATTCCAATAAAATCATACTTTTCCCCCTCAAATTAAAATATATTTTCATATTTTTTTAATGGGAAATTTTCCCGAAGTCTATAACCGGGTACTCTTGAAAAGGGATTTTCTGGTAGCAAACCGCTTCTGTAAAAATGTGTACATAGCTCTCCCAGGGATCAGGATGATTCAGTGCTGTTGGAAATGTTTAGTAGTTATCTGTAGTGAGATGGCAATATTTGGGTTATTTAGACTTCTTACAAATAGCTCATTACGGAGCATATAAAATGAGGTGACAATTGGATAACTTGACAACAAATTATTTTCACTGTACACAAGTGCGAGACAATCTATATTGGAAAATGATAAATTAAACCATTCATGTGCCCTGAAATCGAGGGGGTGGATCTAGGTTAAATAATGGGCAACTAAACAAAGACATATGTTCAATGTGCATCACAGATCAGAAAGGCAACAGGACGCTGGAAATCCTGCAACAATAGATTTTCTCAACCTGGAGCTGCCAGCTGCAACCGAGGAATGCAGACACTTCTTTCTCCCTGATAAATCCTCGAAAAGATCAACTTCTCCTTCCACTCAAGCACCAAGTTGGTAGCACCATGAGGCACTGGAGAAATTGTTGCTTTGATTTCCATGGCGCTGGCAGCTCATCGCTGTTCTGCACGCCCCATCCTGCAACTCCAGCCAAAAACTTCTCCACAAACCACCAGGTACTCACGGGTGAGAAACCAGATGTCTGACCACCTCTGATGAAACCACCCGCATCCCTTCTGCACTCTTTTGGCCTTTGTAAGGAAAGGGTGAGGAGCTGATCCTTGGAGAAAGAAGGTTCTTGCTGCCCACGAAGGCAGTTCTATCCGCTGACACTAGAGGCAGATGCCTTCCAGATTGCTGGGGGAGCAACAGGAGAGATAGCTTCACCAAAAACAACCCAAGCTAACTGAAAAACTCCCCATTTTTTATCTCCACGCCTTCTTACTGGGTGCACCTCTGGGTTGCCCATCTGGATGGAGGGAGGGCTGCGGAGGGGAGCGGCGCGGGCAGAGGCAGCCCCCCGAGGGGCAGGCTGGGCAGCAGGGGGACGGGGTGAGCTGGCCCCGAGATGCATGCGTGGCTCTGGCCCGGCATTTCGTCTGTGCAGGAGGGGGGCCGGCGGCGGTAGGTGAGCCAAGTTAGAGCATAGCCAAGAGAGAATGTTCTGGCAGCCCTTCCTGGCGGCCCGAGCAAAGTTATTTATCACTTTGTGCATTTTCCTTCTCATCTGTGTACAGCCGGCTCCAATGGCTCAGCTTGCGTTTTGCCTTCCAGAGCCAAGCCAGTCCCTTGGCTGCGCTCGCTCTTGGCTGTCCATTCACGCCTTCTGTCTCCTCCAGCTCTGCCTGGAGCAGCGCAGAATCCCAAATTAGGGGTAGGTGTCTATAGCCAAGGAAGAAGAGATCGAAGCATCAGCAAACTACACTGATGGCAAAGAGCACTTCTCTCCCCCGGACGGGCGAATGCTGTGCTGCTGTTTATTCTGGCCGAGGAGTCGCATACGGTTGTTTCTGCGGCCCCCAGGCAGCCTCTGCTGGGGAGCTCCAGTGCCTGACGGTGGCTACGAGACATTTTCTTTCATTTATTTTAGGGATTGTGCCTTCGCACTGATTTTTTCCAAATCAGTAGATGTAACAGCAGTGAATTTACAGCAATTTTTTTCCAGTTCTATGGACTCTCTTCCATACTGCTGGTGTATTTTGCCAAAGGATCTCATACGGGCGTCTAAATTGGGCTCCAAAATAATACCAGCTGCATTCAGATATTTATAAGGCTCACATTTGCTCCTGGTAAGGGCACACCACGCTCTTCTGAACACTGAATATTGCAAAAGCAGATTAATGCTATTTTATCAAAGGTTCAGGCTATAGTCTGTCCTAGGTTTCAGGACTTTGCCTAAAAGATAACACCCCTGAATTCAGTGTCATTCTTCTCCTCCTGCCCGAGTCGCCTATGCAGTTTTGTTGTGCTGGTAGGTTCAGCACCAAAGCCCTCTGAGTAAACAGCAAAACTGTGTTTGAACTTGCCAAGCTTTGGGCAACGTACTTAAAGATTCATGTTTTTCGACTGGATGTCACAATCTAGAAGTTGGTAGATAATCCCAGCTAGGATTATCGACCCAACAGGGCAAAACCTCCCATCGTTTTGATCAGACACTTTTTCTGACGGATGGATATGAATCAGAACAAAGCGGGGCTGAAGGAGGCACCTGGTCTGCAGCAGATTCCCAGAAGCACACATGACAACAAAGCACGCTTAACAGCAGCTTCCCATCACAAGCCCCTAATTTGCACATCCTGAGAACGTTCCAAAATTGGGCTGCAATTTCTCAGATTTGGTCTCTGCCTGAAGGTAGAAGAGGAAGTTGAGTAAAATCCCTTCAGACCTTCTGAAATGAGAAGAGAATAAAAAATTGCATTTTCTTATTGTAATAAAAATTCTAACCATTTCTTTCTCTGTAAAAGGCCACATCAAACTGCTTGAAATTTGAAGCTTGGTGTGGGTATAACTCTCCTTAAAGGCCAGATCCAAAGCAAGCTGAGGTCAACAGTGGTGCGTCCTTTGATTTTGCCTAGCTCTGAAGAAGACTCTACAGGTAGGCAAACAAATCACAGAGAAAATCATTCTGAACAGTTGTGCCTATTTTCTACTTGGGAGTTGCCTGGGAACAGGCTCAGATTGTTTGCAACATCTCTAGGGTTTGGATGTATTCACCAAAGCCCAGCTTTACTCCATCCTCCTCAATTTTTATTTTAGAACCTTGCTCCATGAATAATCTCCTTGAAGAAAATATCCACCAGCAGACGAAAGGACATCTTTAGGTAAAAAGAATTTGTAATTAAATAATTTCTACACCTTTTTTTTTTTTTTTAATAGCTGGGTCACAAGCAGATGATCTGTCAGTATTATGCATCCTTCATGCACACCCCAGCGTATCTGAGGTCCTGAAAGCTGTTAACTTCCAGTGCCCTGCGAGGTAGAGTGTTGACTTCCCATCCAACAAAGCCTTCAGTGGCCAGAGGATTGACCTCCACATCTCCCAGCAGCTCCAGCCTCTGGGTCATCCTTTCTCTTGGCGTTGGACCTCCAAGGTCTTTGTTAAATTCTACGTCAAGTGGTTTAATTATGTTTTCTCACTCGAGAAGGATTTAGAAAAACAAACAAAACATCTTACCAATGTGAATATTCACAATTAATGACAAAACTCGAAACCAGGCAGGTCATTTCTTCAGGAGGGAGACTGGTATTATTT
>NW_010112715.1:37167-44729 GCF_000699245.1 Pterocles gutturalis | reverse complement strand
GAAAGAGTGCAAAGATCTTGCAATATTTGCTGTAAATGGGTTGTTATGGTGAACATTCCTGTCAACAAGTTCATTAGCTCAGGATACACGAGTGAACAGAGACCAGAAAATATGTTTAAAAATTCAAGAACAGATTAATGGACAATATTTTGCAATCTTTGTCTAGCTCTGCTTCTCGCTGAGAATTAGTAACTTCACTCCAGGCCAGATTCAAATAGCCTTACTCATGGCAAGCAGCACCACGTTTTATGAGTAACCTCAGTGATATTTAGGGCTGTTTTCTGGAATAAGACTGGAATCAAAGAAAGACAGTGGGAGGCATGGTCTGAATCACCTTGATTAATAAGCATAAGATTGTTGGGTTTATATGCATCTATATAAATAAACATCACAGGAACAAGGAGGGATGTCTGGATTGACAGGCATGTGAGGGAATTTATAAACATCTTTTTGCAACATACAGCAGACTCCTTTTTGGACAGAAGAGAACACCCAAAAGTTACTTAACATCAAGAAAAGAGGAATTCGCACCTTCAGAAACAATAGTAGATCAGGCTGTTGTGCGGGTTTTACTCTCAACAGTTTTGGCTCTCGCTTGTGATATTACATAAGATCTACAGTGCTCTTCATAGAAGAAGATGGATGGATGAAGTTTTCAGAGTGGCCCAAACACCTTGAAAGCATATGGTCCGTTTTCCAAAATCATAGGGTCCTTGGGATTCCAAATCCCATTGAATTTCAGCACTTCTGGGAATGGCCCCATTAGCTTCTAAACCAGTTTGCGTTTTCCAGCTTATTATGTTCCCCATCTCATTTTATCTCAGGACTCCAGTCATCACTATACGTCAACAACAAGATCATAAAAATGTGGTATTAAAAATCAAAAGCACAGTTGTGTCCGACTGCTCTGTCAAAACGCCTCCAAGACCCATCACGGACTCCTGACGTTACCAGTGAGCGAGGAAGGAACCAATTCAAAGCACGCTGATGTAAAGGAAAGTCCATTCATTTCTATGGACTTCAGTGGGGCTTGGATCAGGCCCTGGAAGAATACGGATGACATAAAAATAACATGACGTCTGCCAGATTCACCAGCATGCTCTGATGTTTTGCCCGGCCCAATGATGCAAAGCAGATGGAGCATACTGACAATCCTGGCCCGCTTCAATCACTTATTCCATCTCTCAGCTTAGTTTTCATCACGCGTTTTATTCATGGCATAAATACATTTATCTCATTAGTGCTTCTGCTACAGTATTTCCGAAGAAAAATCACCGCTTTTTAGCTTTATCGGAGAAAAAGTTTCCGTATTTTATCACTTGGTGACTACCAATTTTCAACAGGGTTTCTGAGATGCACATTAGTGAGTCTCTGAGATTTGCTGGACTTATGCAGGGCTTGTAATTAATTTGGTTTAGCTGGCTTTGTCTGCTGTACGACTTTAGCCCAAGCAGATTGCACAACTGAGCAGCTTCACAGTTGCACCCTCAAATGAGGCATTAGGACAACCATTCTGCAGAATACAAAGCTTACCTTTCAGTTTAACCATATGCTTAAATCACATCAAGGCTATCACAAGTAAATATACATTTTGCTGAATTGGTGCCAGAAGATGCATTTAAAAAGAAATGAGCCCACCGTGAAAATTGCCACGCTCTGTCTCTACCCTCTCCAGCCTATTGTTACACAAAAAGGGGCTAAAATCCATGTGGGAATACTTACATATGAGGAGCTTGTGCACTCAGTGTCTCAGAAAATAGAAAAGGCATTGCCCTGCCTAACTTTATATGTCAGTAAGAAGCAAGAAAGACAATACAGGCTGGGCTTTTAGTTATAATAAATGGTTATAATAAATATAGGCATTAATACATATTAAAAGTTGCTGAATGACTGGGAAGTTAAGTAGATTGGATGATGTCCCTCAAAATGAAATAATCTATATTTGGCTAGTAATTCATTTCTTCTGAAATGTTCTTTTTTTTTTTTTTTTTTTTGCTTGACTCTGCACATATTCCTCATTGCAGAAATAATTTGGGTGATTGCAGCCTGCCTCCAACCTCAAGCCAGCTAACCCAGGAGAGAGCACTAGTGCTGAAAGGCCAGATCTGAATTTCCATAGCCCCACCAGACACATCTCCTTGAAAATCTCCCAGACTACCCGGATAACAGCTGCACAGCGCAGCGCTTGCTCCCTGGCACAAGGACCTGCCTGCATTCCCACTCTAGAAGGGTTGAATCAGCCCTGATGGGAGAGCCATCCTGCACACATTTGCACCCAAATTTCACAGGCATTTCCAGAGTGTGTCCTGCTCGTCAGAGCTGAGCATGGCTTGGGGTGCCTCCTCTCTGGAGGGTCAATCTGCTGTCAGCTGCACCACAGACCATCCACAAATTCTGGCCTGTGGTGGCATGCGTGTGATCACGAGCACACAAAGGGATGAGGGACAACATACAAATACACGAGATCAGACACGACACTCATGCACACACCTAGGTTACCTCTAAAATGAGTATTTACTTTACAATGATCATTCATGTTTTAGAGGTGACTGCATGCAGAACGGGTAAGGCACTGAGACACGCCGAACACACCTTGGCCAACAGCGAAACTCCGCTCCTGGCTGCAGCAAAGGTCCTGCTCATTTACAAAGGGAAAAATTTAACCCTTTGTATCCAAATTCTCCCTCTGAAGAGAAAGGAGTACAACACTTGTCACATCTCTGAACTGTAAACAGACTCAAGGCAGGAACTGTCTATGAGCACAGCCCCACCACAGTGCAGACCCAGCCATGGCTGAAGCATAACACATCATAACTCTCCATCCTCCAGCCTGAACCACAATTTTGCCAAGTCTAATTTTGTCCTATTGCTCCAAACATTATAGCACTTGGCCATACCTTCCTCTCCCCTCCATTCTGTTTATTTGTAGAAAAGAAAAAATGCCCCAGGATGATGGTTTCATGCTGCTACATAAAGGCAGAGTCAAGATATCGCTGGAAAACAAATAGTCAGACAAGGCCAAGATGTTTATTTTCCTGTCAGGGTGTAGTGATGCTGAGATCACGTCTTATCACAGTGCATTTTAACTCTGCTGCACCAGTACCATACCTAGACCCAAACAACCTATGTAAGTCCAGTTCCCCAGTCTTTTGAGCTAATTTGAAAATCTTGGTCTTGAGTACTTAATACGAGATGTGATATAGGTGCAGTAAATAAATGGTGAAATAGCATGGAGCTGCCCTAAATAGACCAGCAGAGAATCATTCAATAGTTTAGTTGGAAGGGACCATGGATCATCTAGTCCAACCCCGGGTCCCTTTCCTACATGAATGAGAAGACCGTTGGCAAGACACCAGGACAGAGTAGCTCCATATAAGCCAACAGCATGGCTGCTGCCTCTAGGAACTCACCAATTCTAAGGGAATCCAGCCAAGAGAGTGATTTCCCATCTGATCTACAGATATCTCTCTTCTGGCTTCCATGATGCCTGGTCCCACTCCTGGGCACCACAGAGAAACAAGAAAACCTTCAGGAAAACACCTCTATGTGACTGCTATGCTTCAGTCTCTGTTCAACTTGAAAGCAAGTCCTCAGCCCCAGATGCCTCATTGACTCCAGCTTCACACCCTGGCCCAGCCGTATTATCTTGTTTATTTTTCAAAGCAGAATATATTTTATATGTTTTGCTTGACCTTGGGTGAAGCAGCCTCCTCCAAGGCTCCCCCATCCAGACAGGACTATAAAACAACCGTCCCCGTTTTCCATGAAGACTCTGCCCAGAAGCAAGAAAAGCGTTATCAAGAGATTATTCAAAAGCTCTCAGAAACAGCTACTGGGGGAGATTTAACAGGCAGTGAAGTCAAGACTGTAAAACATGTTTGATGGAGCATTTTACACCACTTTAAATTTGGAATTCTTCGGAGAGTGTCTAAGGGTTTTTCAAGAACCAAACACAACCCTCGTCCCTGATACACGTACGCGTGCACACAAAAAGCTCCTTCATCGCAGCGGAACCAGCATCCTGAGGCTCTGACCTCAGCTCACTCCTCGACTTTATCAATCATATTATAGAATCAGACTGAACAGCACTGGGAAAGTGGTCTGGGTTGGGTTTTTTCTTTCCTTTTTTTTTTTTGTTTTGTTTTGTTTTGTTTTCCTCTCCCCCTGATCTAGGGTATTCAAGGAAGAAAGTCCATAGCTGGGATGTGGCTTAGGAAAGATCTAATGAGAGCTCTTAGCTCACTCAAATGAGGTGCTGCGGTGGCATCTTAATGGGAGGTTTGGAGACGTCTTTCCCCTGGGGTAGATTCTCAGAATATTTTGAGGTTGTGTCTTTGGAAATGTATAATGAAAATGTAGTTTCGCTGCTTCACAGATTCTTCGCATCCTTGCCTCTCAGTAACCAAGTGAGAGCTCAAACCACTGGGCAGGATAAAACCCCAAAGGGCCAGCCCAAGTTACAACAGCACGATCCAGCAAGATGCTCAGTGTCAGCACATCAAGGCGCAGCCCCCCGAGTCCTGCAGCTGGGAGGGGTGACCCCCACCACATCACTTTCACCTCCACGCCGCAGCGTTACCAAACCCAAGCATCCACGATGCTTGCTGGAGGAGCCAGCAGCCAAACAGTCCGTTCTCTATCCCCACGACATTTTCACAGGAAAATTGAAATAAATTGGCTGAAGACGAGAGATGTTTTGACTCATTTTCACAGCTCACCCTCACTCCATCCTCAGCCACTCCAAAGCCTTCCCAAGCTTCATCACTCAACTCGCTCTGCTCTCCATGCTCATGGCTTGGTACAACATTTCCTACAGCAGGAGCGATGCTTGCTGCAGAGCAACACAGACTTCTAGCCATCCTGCTTAAATCGTGTAGTTTACTGTACAGTTAGAGATATGCAACTACTGTAGACAAAACAAAATCAGAGCCAAAACTTCACTTAAAAAATCTCCAAAAATTCAAATCTTTATTATGAGTCAAACAAGTTTGACTAATTCCATTGATTTTAAACACATCCTTTGTTACTTCCTCTCAGCTGGAAGCAGATACACAGAGGGGAAACCCCTTCTGCTATATACTCGCAGCCTGACCTAAGTTGTTCTTACATGATTTCCAATTTCTGTTCTGCATCAAAGACATGTATTATCCACGAGCCATCGGCAGGGACAGAACCCAAGACTTCAAGCAATAAAAACCACAGGGGTTTTTTTGCTATTGGAGTTCAAGGACTAAAAAATGGTGTAAATCCTTACAGCTTCCTCTAGGTGTTAGAAATGAAAACCTTAATCACTCCAGATACTAATGATTATACAGGAATCTGATGTAGTTAACTCAGATTCAGGCACTGTATTACACCAGTCATCCTTATTAACAAATGGGCTTTTCACCAGCCTCACTGGGAATGGTCCAAAATCATGTACACATATAAAATTGGACCCTTAAACCAGATGTGGGTCCTGCAAGGTCACACTACTGTCCCCATTTTACAGGTGAGGAAAAGGAGGTATACATCTGCAATTACAGTTCTAGATATGTCTCTGGACCAAGGTGAAATTTTCACCCAGATGAGTTTATTGTCACAAAAACCCAGTAATGTGGCATTTTTGTTTGCTGTTTCTGATTTTTTTCCACCTTTACACACTGTTGCTTCCCAGAAGCACCAACTTCACCTCCGGCACAGCACCCACCCTGGCAGCAGCTCTGCCTGCGCTGGGCCACCAACTCACCAAGTCCCCCGCTGCCAGCAGGAAGGTGACAAGCAGCCACCCAGCTGAGAACCTGCTCAGAGAACCTGCAGGAGCCCATTTCTCAGATCTGCCGATTCCCTCTGCTAGGTGGTCACCAATGGGACCTCTGACCTTCAGCCATAGGGACCAGATAGTCCTTCATTTTTCCTAATTTTTAGATGTAGATGTAGATCATAAATTAATAGAATCACAGAATGGTTTGGGTGGGAAGGGACCTTAGAGATCATCCAGTTCCACCCCCTGCCATGGGCAGGGACACCTCCCACTAGCCCAGGTTGCTCAAAGCCTCATCCAGCCTGGCCTTGAACCCCTCCAGGGATGGGGCATCCACAGCTTCTCTGGGCAACCTGGGCCACTGCCTCACCCCCCGCACAGTAAAGAATTTCTTTCTAATATCTCATCTCAATCTGCCCTCTTCCAGTTTAAATTCATTACCCCCCATCCTGTCACTGCATGCCCTTGTAAAAAGTCCCTTTGATGACAAACTTTTCTTCCCTGCTTTTGTACAGCAGCAGATGAAATGAAACTTTAATGTCAGCTGGAGCTCCTTGGTGCTATTAATAAAAACAATGATAATAACAAGGGAGGGTTGCAAATTACAAACAAGCGATATACCCGATTTAGCACAAATCATCGCAGGCTCTTGCCTGCTCAGTGGCTATTTTAATCACTGGTGACTAATACCTGTGAGGGCTATTCCAGGGTTGGTTTGACGTGCCTCAAACACAAGAAAAAATAAGGGAAATCTTGTGGGGAGAGAGAAAGAGGAGAAGAAGAGGGTGAGAGAAGGAATTGGCCAAAGCCAAAGGTTCATCACCAAAAAGCGTTCCGCTCATACCACTCATTTTGCTACCGTTGCTACTGCAGTTGCTGGGGTCACCAGCTAATTCCTCCTCTAAATAACAGCATCATTTCTCTTCTTTTGCTGTGAATCTAAGAAAAAACAGTCATGCTCTGGAACACAAACAAAGAATACCTATCCCTTCCTTGGTTATGAAAATGGGGGTCAGCCTTTTTATTTTCAAAGGGGGCAGAGTAAAAGGAGCTGGAATGCTGCTTGGCACACCACCAGAAAGGAAATCTCTGCTTAAATATTTGACGGGAAGAGAAAAAAAAAAAAGAGAGGAGAGGAAACAATGCAAAGAGGGGTGGGGAGAGGGAACTTTTGTTTCATGTGGAGGAAAAGGGCTACACGGCCAACAAGCCACAGCTCATCTCTGCCCTGTGTAGTGCTGCGGTTCGCCTTCAGAGCAACCACGAGTCAGACCAGTCCACTTTTTTCCATCCTAGCTTTCTAAAGACTAAAGGAGTTTTCCTAGTTCTGTAGAGCTGAACAAAGAGCCACCAAGCACCGAGTCCTTCGGACAAGGCACATGCACTCACCTAAGCCACACTGATCTTTTTTTCCTGGAGTAGGTTAAGGCTCACGAGCACTTGTACCCACCTCACAATGCCCAGATCACATCAAGCAGCACTGTGAAAAAAACCTTCTGCAAAAGCTTTTTTTAAAAATTTGAATTTTGAAAAAAAAATTGCAGGGGACAAAAAGATACATTCTTTTGGAGCTAAATGGTAAGACAATGCTTGATACCATGAGTGACCAAAATAGGATTTGGCCTACAGCATGCAGCCATCATAATTGTTATCTGAAGGCCATCAGAATCACAGAATGGTTTGGGTTGGAAGGGACCTTAAAGATCATCCAGTCCCACCCCCGTGCCATGGGCAGGGACACCTCCCACTAGCCCAGGTTGCTCAAAGCCTCATCCAGCCTGGCCTTGAACCCCTCCAGGGATGGGGCATCCACAGCTTC
>NW_010112715.1:32295-37128 GCF_000699245.1 Pterocles gutturalis | reverse complement strand
TCTCATCTAAATCTCCCCTCTTTCAGCTTAAAACCGTTACCCCTTGTCCTGTTTGTCCCCCCCCTGATGAAGAGCCCCCCCATCTCTCCTGTAGCCCCCTTTCAGCACTGGAAGCTGCTCTAAGGTCTCCCCGGAGCCTTCTCTTCTCCAGGCTGAACAACCCCAACTCTCTCAGCCTGTTCTCATAGGAGAGGTGCTCCAGCCTCTGACCATCTCCATGGCTCCTCTGGCCCCACTGCAGCAGGTCCATGTCCTTCCTGTGCTGAGGATCCCCAGAGCTGGATGCAGCATTGCAGGAGGGGGCCTCATGAGAGCAGAGTAGAGGGGGAGAATCCCCTCCCTCAACCTGCTGGCCACACTTCTTTTGATGCAGCACAGGACATGGTTGGCTTTCTGGGCTGCGAGCACACATTTCTGGCTCATACTCAGTTTTTCATCCAGCAATACCCCCCAAATCCTTTGCCACAGAGCTGCTCTCAATCCACTCATTGCCCAGCCTGTATCTGTGTTTGGGATTGCCCTAACCTTGTTGAACCTCATGAAGTTCATAGGGGCCCACCTCTCTAGCCTGTCAAGAATGCTCCCTGTGGATGGCATCCCCCTTGAGTATCAATCACACCACTCAGCCTGGTGTCATCAAGAATGCCAAGAATGGGAGACCAGGACTTCTGCTTTCTCTGGTGTACTTCATCTGACCAACCAGCAGCTTAAAAGCCCTTTACTCAGGTCACGCCTGGGTAGAAAGCCACCCCTGAGTACCCAACACCATCTCATCCAGTACCTGCTAACTCCATGACAGGTGAGGAACTCCATGAACTATCCAGGGCTAAGGTGGCAGAGATACAGCAAAGTAAAAAGCCTGGCAGAGAAATATTGCAAAGGGTAGGACAACAGCTGAAAAATTGCAGCATACCATTCCTGTCCTTTGAGGGGCGATGTGCAGCATCACTTTTAAACAGAAGATGTGGGGAGACTGGTTCAAGTCCTCCAGTTGGCTTCTCCTCTCTACCACAGCATTGCGAACACACATGTACCTTGTGTCCCTGTAAAATCTTTACATTCACTCAGGTCACTTCAGGTTTAGTCTTACAGTGTTGGAGGCTCCAAACAGGACTGGCCATAAACAGCTGCTTCTGGCTTTTACTAAGGGGGAAATCTTTTTCATTTATTGCTCTTGTGGCTACTGAGCACTAGCACTGGGAAGCTGGTCATCTAAGTTGCCTTGGACCTATTTCTCAAAGTCTTTTTTTTTTTTTTTTTCCAGTACACGCTATTTCTCAAAGTCTTTTTTTTTTTTTTTCCAGTACACATTTGTTTACCAATGTGGCTCCAGATTGTTGGCTAAGGTTTGTAGACTTCTGGTGTAGCTACAGGAAATATTTCAGAAGTGTTCCTTTCTGAGAAGTCTGCAGTTTAAATAATCATCTCTTTCCATGAGGCTTTTGCATCAGCTAGATGCACTAGAAGTGCTTTCACTCTCCTTACCATCCTCTCCACCTCTCTGCCCTCCTAAGACACATTTTGGAGGCTGTGAAGGTATCACCTCTGTAGGTGTTGGGCTAGGAGCCCATCATGTGGCGGAGCCCAAGTGCAAGTACAACTTCTGCTCTTGCAATTCTTGAGTCATTTCACTTGGCTCTTCCAGTTGTTACTCCCTGCTTATTTTCCTTCAAAGAGCAGAGATGACAGGCTGCCTGCATGTACTCGTAATTCCCAGATCAGACACCAACCTCCAAGCTGACAAGAGGAGGCACTGGAAGTTCTGTGGGTGGCCACTGGTGGGAAAGTTCACATGTTCACCGATAACCTCTCCAGGGATATGTACCCTACAGCTTGTTCTGGCCTGCAGCTTGCCAGGTTCTCCTGAGTACAGGCTCTTCTGTGGTCACCCCATCCTTGGACAGATTTTCAGAACTCCATACACTGAGATGCAGCATTTGTGGTTTCATAAAAGGACCCTTTGGAAACCTGGCCTGTTTTTGGGTGGCAGAGGGACTCTCTTGGAAATTTGCTCCTAACAATCATGGAGAATGCTGGGAAAACTACTTTTGCTTCTTTTGACATGAAGCATGACTTTTGCAGGTGCTGCGAGCTCCGATTAGCTCGTTCATCAAGGCCTGTCCTTTGCAGGGTGATGAGAAAAACTAAAATTTCCCCTTTTTTGCCATCCAGAGGTGCAGGGGTTCCACGTACAGAACTGTATCAAAACTAGGAGGATCCAGCCCTAACTCAGCTGAACTTTCAAAGCTGCTTGGAAACCTAATTCACATTAAACTTTATGGGAACTGGACATCCAAATTCCCTAGGTGGCTTTGCAAAACACAGCTGTAACTAATTGCTGTGCAGAAAGGTTTGGGGAAAAGATTTTGATCTAGAAAAGAAGAGAGAGATTTCAATGCCAAAAAAGCTTTTGCAATAGATCCTCACATGGTATCCACAGAGCTGATTCTGGGCTACCTCTTCAATGAAGTAAATGGAGACATTTTACAATAGCTAATCCTCTCTCTGTAACTCTTCATGAGCCTGCAGAGGTTATAAACTAAGGGGGAGAAAAGAATTTCTTTTTCAGAGTTTTAGTAATCCCTGCCACTGCAAACTATGGGGCCGAAAGGTTGAATAAATCAAAACGACTGATGAACAATTCACGCCCAACTCATTCCCATTGAAGAAATTGTCACATTCCATCAGTGAGGCTGGTAAAATCTGTGACCATCTCAACCCTTATCAAGCCTTAATTTCTTCTTCCTGTTTTGGCAATAATTTAACGTTAAAGGTCACAGAGCGAAATGCTCAGAGTCAGGAAGCAGAGGAGCTTTGATTTGATAACAACGTTATTTAGCCCCACAAAACTCCACTTGGTATTTTCTCCTCCTTTGTTCCTTTTCAAGCCGCGATCCATCTTCCACTGAAGACAATCGAAGTGTTTCCACTGAATTTAATGAGACTTGGATCAGGCCCTAAATGTCAGTATTACTCTATTAATATTTATGCTGTTGGAAGTATGTCAGAAAATATACAGGATGTGCAGAGCGGCTGAGTGAGCTATGAGAATCATAAATTTTCCTGACAGTCATTTCTTCACAAATCCTTAACATTTCTAATCCAACCATGGTAATAATAAAATAGCAGGATTCTAACCTTCTCCTCTTACTGTACAAACCTTTCTCCACTGTAATCTGTCTGAGTTGGCTCCGGAGCTGAAAAATCATCTGCGTTGCAACTCCCTATCTAGCTCATGTCTAGTCTCTCTTTCTCCTTCACACACATATATAAAAAAACTCAAAACTGTTATTTTAGAAGTCGCACATTAAGTGGTCAAAATTAAAAGGCTCTCAAAACCAACAAGCTGGATGATTTACAGTCTCGAAAGATGCTTAGCTTAGCAGCCTTCAAAGGGGGGGAGCTGAGGAACTAAACCTGTTAGTACAAGGCCCCCATGCACGTGACAAGTGACAGCTCTGAGAAGGTTTCTCCAGGCTGTTTTTCCTTGGGGTTTCCTCTCGATGTGAAGAAAGGGCCAAGTAGTGTGGCAACGAGTGGAGGCTGCTGGCTTGCCACGGGAATGCCTGGCCCCTGCAGGGTGTGTGGCAACCGCAGCAGTCAGACCCTCCTCGTGCAGCTGCTCCAACCTCCCCATCGCTGGAGAAGTGATGGGTAAAACAGTCCCAAAGGCCTGGAATTTCTGTTTCCCTTGAATAAGTCCCCAGACGGTTGGATTCCTCCCTGCCCCACCGCCCCTTCCCAGCGGGCAGTGCTTGCCTGAGTGGGTGGAGGAATGTGGGCAAGCTCACAGCATAATAGTCCACTGACCACCAGAGCTGGAGAGTAAGGTCACTGGGGAAAAACAGTCATTGAAGAATGCAGCTGAGCTATGCCCAAGCTATGCGGGAGGAGGCTTTGTCTCCTTTGGCATGCTGAGCCTGGCCAGGGCCACAGACAGGATGGCAAGGGGCTGGGAGACACTGAGAAATGGCAGGATCCAGTCTAAAGAGATGACCCAAAAGGAGTGGCCGACATATGTTTGCAGGACATCACCTCCTAACCCTGCTTAAGCTACCTATGGGTTAGTCTAGAATGAAGTGTAGTGTGAAAGAACATGGAAATCACATACAAATGGAAGTAGTAAAAATGAAAAAAAAAAGCTCTCCATAACCTCCTCTCAGGGTACCAGAAATGGAACATGAGCACATTTCTACACCCCAGCTTGACTTTCAACCACCTTTATCATCTCTTGAGATCCCCCATTTGTTTCCTCTCTAAATCTTTAGCTCTCCAACCTCCAAAGCTCAATCTTAAGAACTCACCAGGAGAAGAACACGGGCTAGGCTGGGAAGGGTGGCAACGCAGGGAAAGCAACCAGCAAATGTGTCCTTGCACGCTACTCCATTCATATCTTGCTGATTAAACCCCCCACCTCAAATCAGCATCCTCTCTCTCAAGATTACCAGATCTCACCATCAGGACAGCCAGTTTCCTTCCCTCCCCAGAACTCGGCAGTTCAAAGGGTAGATTTCTCCTTATGTGAGCTGACACGCACGCCAAGCTGGTTTTCCCAGGCCCAGCATTATTTGTTGTTTAACTTGCCCTAGGAGGACCTTAGTTGAAGTGAGGCAAGGTCTGAAGACAAAAGTAGTTATCTTTTATTGGATCAACCAATACTGCTTGCCAACAACCTCTCCTTGCTTACAATTGTAGACCATCACAGCTACAGCGACACTTCAAGGACAACTTGGCTTATCAAAGCAATCCCACAGTCCACTGTGAGCAGAAATATTGCACAAACCAACTTGTCCTACTGGACCCACAAAAGGCTCTATTTACAGAGCCCTGGAT
>NW_010112715.1:0-32264 GCF_000699245.1 Pterocles gutturalis | reverse complement strand
ACAGAAAAACAACCAAACTGGAGAAAACCACTCTCTCTCTAATCCAGTATCCTACCTCCAACAGCAACCAAGATCAGATGGTTTAAAAATGCCAGAAAAACCACATCTGGGTGGATTTTCTTTCATATCTGGGCAGTGATCTGTTCCTAGGGGCAGTTCCCTCTGCTCCTGTGAATCCAGCTGTCCAACTTCTCACCTTGAGCCTATCACTCCAAAACCCCAAATCCAAAGGACCCATTCCTTGATGGACATTTTGTTGATGTAAACATGACAGTTCCAGATCATTTCTCATGTTGCTAAACAGCAGTCTATGCCAAAAAAATAAAATAGAATCTAAGCATTGAGGCTGGGATTTTCATCAGAGCATAAAAAATTTCAGACACCAAAACTCTCGAGATGCTGCCACAGCTCACATCAATACAGCCCCTTTGAAATTCCCACAAAACCAGCTTTTGCAACATTCCTTTTTATTTCTGGAAGCATAGCAGAGCAATCAGTTCCGCAGTGCCTTTGGACGGGTGTTTTATCAGACTGGTGATGGGTGAAAAGGCAGGAAGCAGAGGGACAGGATGGAACTTGGAGCATGACCCAAGTCCTGCCAGGACACAGGGGAGGGATGCTTTCTGAAAAAAAAAAAAAGAGAAGCTTTGCCACGGGGGAAGTGGGCTGCTTTGGCTCCATATCCTGTGGATCCAAACTTCCCCCCGCGTGTGACTTCTCTTATGAAAATATGCACGCGGACTTCTCCAAACCGCTTCCCGCACCACTCTGGCGGAAGGGCCAACACTTGACAGCCTGAGGTTTTACAAAACCAGGTCTACCCCTACCACTCAGACCGTGTCAGTGCGGTGGAAATGAGGGAAGAATCACGCACAATATTATAGTTTGTCTGAAGATTTCCTGGGGAGATCTTCAACAGGAAGAAAATAAAAGTGTTGGATGAGACAAGACGTGTCACAGAAAGTATCAGCTCTCCTGTTTGAAACTGAAGATTCAAACAATGGCAAAGCCACCACAACGGTTCATATCATCTGGGTGCGAAGTTTTTTCCTTCTTTCTTTGACAGTCAACATTTCCTTTAGGAGAAAGATCCCAGACCAGTCCTTGCTGCCTATCTCTTAAAAGATACTGGTGCTTCACAAAAGCAGTCTGGGGTCTTTTTCCTCTCATTTTTTTTCATGGAACAATTGTAGTTTTATGGATCTCAGTTTGGAGCATCTTACACAAGCTTGACTCAGAAAGCATTAAAAGCCCTTCAGAAGTCTTGGCTAAAACAAAATAAAATTTCGAGAAGTGCTTACGTGACTTGGGCTAGTACTTCAGCTCCTACAACAGTTTATTGCTTATTAAAAATATCATTCTCCTTGAAGAGTTCTATTTAACTGACACTGCTTCTTTCAGCAAAAATAGTTTGGAGTAATTTGCACTGAAGGACAGACTATTAACTAAGTCACTTAGTTGTTTTGGAGCCCTCCCTCTCCAGCCATTCACTAAGTATCCAACGAAACTCCTTGAAGTCCTTATCAGGCCTGAAATTACAAAACAACCCTTGAAATTTGAGGAATTTTGGCCCAGTTTTCAAACTTGGGTTGAGATGAACTCAACATTTACAGTCACTCTGGGCCACCAGTAGTTTTTGAGGCACTTTTATTTTTTTGTCAGAAAACTTAATAAGCTAGGAATTTAAACAAAGGTGATGTATCAGCAAATGACCCTCAGACAGTGTGATCTCATCTCCCAGCCACTCAACACTTGGGAAGAGGAATGAAGTTTGTTGCCCTTTAGCAACAGCCCAACAAAGCAGACAATAGTTAAAATACCCATACCATTTGGAACAAACATATCTTTTCAAACCTGCCACCTCCCTTTCCCACCCCACAGAAGATAGACATGGACACCTAATAAAAGTTCTGTGAAGCAAGAGGAGGGACTTTTTTGGCTTAGACATGGAGGCAAATACTCAGCACCTGATTTTCCAAGCATTAACCACAGGAGAGCATCACCAGCATCATCATAAGCTCAGTTACAATCTGGGCAAGACTTTGAGGCCTTCTTACAACGGCAGTTGGAACCACATGGCCCAAGGGCTCTTGATGAAGAGAAGGCACTTTCAAAGCCCTTGAGCCTGGATGCAAACCTGGAGCGTGAGCTGGTGACTCAGCTTCCCTCCTCAGCCTGCATTTGATGTTTCAAGTGCTTCAGACCAGGGATTGTTGATTATTGTGTATGAGATGGAAAGCACCCAAGACAATGGGATCCTGATCTCTGTTTGGGCATTTAAGATCTGTTACAATAGAAGTCAAAAAAATAAACATTTTCCTGCTGCTTCTGAGACTCTGCTTCCATTCAGGGCTCAAACCTGGATAAGTGGGGGTCCAGGGAAATCACACAAATAAGAAAAGAGCAGTAGAATGAATTAAACTTGGCATCTGACATACTTGCTGGGCTCAGGAAGCTTTTCCCGTAGCTGGGTTTCTTCCTAAGGTCTCCCCGTGTGATTTTTTTCATGTCTAAGTACTAAGATTCACACCCATTAATGGGACTTATCTCCTCACCAGTTCTAAATTTCATTATATTTGTAGAAACTGCATTATCTTTGAGATCACTACCCCCTTCCCAAATCACGCTGAAACCAGCTAAACAGCAGAAGCACAACTTCATACATAGACTACAATCGCACAAAGCTTACTTCCTTAGGAAACTGGCCAGAAAAACATGGAAAATACTTTATCTGTTCTGGATGGTGGAATGACATCTGGCCTGGTTTGTCTACATCCAGCAGCCAAAGCAGCAGGGTTATGAATATACCCACTGATGCACACTGCAAGAAGTTGTGTCGGCTCATCTCCTTCAGAGGGGGGATCAGGCCGGAGAAAGCTGAGGCAGATGTAGGAAGTAAAGAGTGGCCTTACTAAGCCAGACTCCAAGTTCATCTAACTTGGTATCTCGTGTGTAGCAGTGGCCACAGTAGCCACCCAAGGAGGAATAAAGTTGAGCAGGCAGATTTCATACTTTTGTCCAGTATCCTCTTCACTTCCAACAATTTTTGCTCAGCAACTTCTTGAGAAGAATGAGATTGCGATGTACTTAGCAACCTCTACAGACTTCTCTTTGATGAAATTCTTCCCTTGAACTTAAGTAAACTTATAATTCAGAGAAGTTTGCTGGGATAAAAAGTTTTGCTGGGTTTGCTGAAGACATGGACCAGTTCTGAAACATAGCTCTTTGGCTTGCTTACTTCTGAAGCCTTGGCAAGGAGGCAACAGCTCCCATGCCATGTCCCAGACTGCTCCCGCTCTCCTGCAGCGCAACAAGAGAACAACTCCCAGCACAGAGCAGTGTTAACAACCCTCCAGCTGGACTGGACTAGGAAGAATTAAACCCACTAAGTCTTTCAGACACTAGACAATTCATGAACATAAGAAGAGGCTCTTTTGCATTTAAACTGCCTCCCTGGATTAGATACACTAAACAAGTTAAAGGATTCTCATCCCAGTGGAGGCTGCACCTAGGAAGGGTTTTCCCAGCACAACCAACCTGGTCAAGACCGTGACTCCCTGCCGTACTTGAATTCACATAACCAAGTGAGTAAACCTCTGGAGTGGGGACCTGGCTGCGATTCAGCCAAAAAGCGTACATGAGCTCTGAGCAGGTGACTCAACACCTACATTTGCTTTCTGCTGGTTTTCCACAAGCCTTTCTCCAGCCAATTCCCACTGAAGCCCACAAAGGCGACCGACCAGCTCTAGGAGCAGGATGGCAACCCAACCTAGCCAAGTGAAGCACTGTCCCACAACTCCAGACCTCATGCCTCCTCCAGTCCAAGCCCCCAGGACTCCTGCATCCCCCCCAGCTTAGCGAGATGACCAGCGCCAGCCCTGGCACAAACACAGCTGCTCGAGTCCAATGTCACCATTCACGCAGGACGTGATTGCCACCATCCCCTGGCACCCTGACCTCTCTCTCCCAGCCAGCTGCGAGAGCATGCCTCATCTTGTGCCCACATTTTCTTTCCTAAGAAAGCCCCGAGGGGCTTCTTTGGCACAGCTCACGCCGCTGGTGAACAGCTCCCTTTGGCTTCCATGTTTACATCCTTGTGGTTGTTAATTTGAGAGAAGCCTTTTATTTTAGACCCCCCCCCCCTCCCCCCCTGCCTCAACTCCCTCTGCAGGGGGGGAAAAATGTGACCTTTAAGATTGTTTATACCAATCAACAAGAAGCCCTTGCGCTGCCGGATTCCAAGAAACACGAGACCGTCTTGGAGTTTGGAAGAGGGAGGGAGGGGAGCATGGGCGAGGAGCGGGAGCAATCCAGGTCAGGAGTTCAGAGACAGGATGAAGCAGAAGGCAGGGCGAGCAGGCGGGGTGGCAGGGCATGCCCTCTCCATTCAGAGAGGCCGGGCGAGCGCTGGCAGCTCCATCGACCATGTGCGGCAGACCAGAGTCGCGGGGAAGACGTCCCGAGGCGACGGGAGGAACGAGCTGGTTGTGGTGGCCTTGGAGAGTGAGGGTGGTCATTTCTTCCTCGCAAATCCCTCGGGGGTCTTCTCCCAGCCTTGCAGCATTTCACTGAGGACCAAGAGAGATGCAGGGCAAGGAGGAGTTGTGACAGTCCAGTTTTGCACTCTGATGCCCACTGTGATGAATAAAGTGGTTTGACAAGACAAGGAGGAAGATGAAAATGTTTTCCCACTGTTGAACACAGAAGTAAATAAATAAGTAAACAGACAAGCATTCAAATCCAAGAATTTCCTTTCATTGCCAGCACCAGCCTTCAAGGGAGTAGCACCACAAAATTTTTTCCTACCATTGTACTGAGCCAAGTGAGCAAAGGTTGCAGCTTCAGGGATCTAAACCTCAAGCGTTCTGAGAGGCAGAGGAAGCGCTGGCAGCCCCGGACTGGCACGAAACCACGGGTGCCTTGTGCCCCACATGCCAGTCCCGCCAGCCGGGAGGACTTGCTTCCACTTCAAAGGCAGCCACACCACCACCACCTCAGTAGGTTCGAGACCGAGGCATTGAGGGGAGGAAGAAAAAGGATCAGTAAAAACCATGGGAGGACAGATGCGGTGGGACAGGCAGAGATGCTGTGATACAGCACGGCGCTTTTGGGCGGCCGGCCCGGATCAAGGCGGGGGTTTTCAGGACAGAGGTATGCTTCTTCCTTTGAGTCCTCTCCCCAGACAACACATCACAGCGGATATCACAGTCAGCCCTGAGGTGTCTGGCACGCAGGCAGGAGTTTGACAATTTCAGTGACTTTTTTGTGGTTAAAGCTCTCTATGAATCTATATATTCACAATTACAGGGCTGCGTCTTGTTCTCATTTACACTTATCTTCTCCATTGAGTTACACAATATAACCAGAGGAGCTATATGGCCTATGCATTACTCTTTTTTTTTTTTCTCTCTGTTGTCTGCCCAGTTATATTATTGATGACCCATTAGATACATTTGCTTCTTAACCAATAAACCTCAGAAGATATTTTTACTGAAAGACTATTTTTTAAGCAATTGTGTTGCCACTCCTCTATTAGCACTCGAGGATTAAGTAAGACTGTGAGTAGCTGCTAACTAACAATTGGTTACTGAAACATGGACTGAGGTTTTTGTCTTCCCATTATTGAGGCTAAAGAAACGATGCTTCCACGACCACACTGATGTTGCCTGGCTGAGTTCTCATTTCAAGGCACATGCTGCATTTTCAACCACCACATGGATTTCTCGCCCATACCTTCAGCAGTGTTGGACATGCTGTGAAGGAGAAAAGCAGATGGATGTCACAGCTGGCTGTGAAGACATCAAAAGTCATTCTCTTTGTAAAGACAATTAGTTAGTTGTTCTCGGGCTTTTTTCTTCTTCCCCCGCCCCCCCTCCTTGAAGCAGTACTACCACTCTGGTTTTTCTACTAGGTAACACAAGGCTTTGACAGCATCTGGGGTTTGCATGCTAGGAGAGTTACCCTGTTCAAGCCCTGCACAGTTGCACTGCTGGTGGAGTGCCAATTGTCCACACTTTCCTTGCTTGACCAAACTACCATAATTCTGCTCGTGAATACGAGCCCTGAGTAACATTTGTAGGCTACGGTCAGTCACGTCATCTCTGATACTTATGTCCCTTCATCTGACAACATGCTGTCTGCAGTCTGAAACATGCTTCTGTTTTATTCCTACATTGTCTCATCGATGAAAGAAATTTCCAGGAGAGAGAGAGCTGGCCTACAGATCCAGCAGTTACATTTTCCTGCCTGGGTCCTGTTTTCAATCTAAGTGGTTGGTTTAGGTTATTGTTTCTCTTTTTTGCCTCTTCATTCATTCTAGCATTCCATCTTGCCATGCAATTGGAGCTATTCAACTCAAAGATAAAAAGGATTCATGAAAATGCTTAAAGACCAAGCTGGGCTGCTCATTGACACGGACTCTGTGTCCTGTTTTATATGATTTAGGGAATAGTAGTTCCTCTGAGAAATTATTCTCCATTCAGATCCTCAGGAAATGTGTCCTGATTGGATACAAATGAGAAAAAAATGAAATGCAGATGATTCCTTTTTGGCCAGAGCTCCAAGGAGGCCCATGCAGCATGGATATCTTTGGTCAGATATCTACTGGTTTCTTCCAACTCAAGTGTTGCTCCTAACTGCTGACACTTGCAAGCATCACCCACGTTTCCTCCGACTACTGCACCACCAAGATGGACAGGGAAAGAAACCAGGCGTCTCTGCCTCTCTGGTTTTCAAGGTCTAATTCTATCAAAAATCCACAGTAATATAGAGTCAGCTCACCTTGACAAATTAAAATGCAGATTCAGCCTGCCTACGTATTGCCAAACTCCATATACGCAGAGTTTCCCGTTTGCTGGCACCAGCTCTCAGGAAGTGCCATGCAGTGAGAAATACCAGCGATCTCGTGAACCACCACTTCTGCTTCTCTCGCTATTTTGACTTCTCTCATAGCATTGGAAAGTCAAAAGGAAACAACATAAAAGGAAAGAACGCTCAAAAAAACACAGACATTGACACAGCAAAAATCAGGTTCCTCCTCATTCCCCAAGATACTAAGATATCAAACCCAAAAGCATACTCTTGCTATTTTGAGGCAAAAAATTAATGGAAAATTTTTATTCTATTCTATGATGCTTGTCCATCATGCCACAAGACAGCAGGTACCACCTCAGAGGAAAAATCGTGACAAAAGGGTCAAACACTGTCTTCTCTTTCATTTGTTACCCCATCCTGGTGGACTCTCTCATGCAGTAATCAGGAGGAAACACCAGAAAAACTTTGTTGTTGAGTGAACCTTTTTGTTGCAAGAACAGGGATGCCCTGCTCACATTCCCCCTCTACCCAAAAAATGCCAGACAATCTGAAAGAGGCCTCATGAAATAAACCAATCGAAACAGAATATAAGTAAATCTTAAAAAAAAAAAAATCAGCAAAATAATAAAACCATCTCCAAAACAGAGTTTGAAATCCCCACAAGCAGGAAGAGACAAAGGACTCCAACGTGGAGTTCACCCCACTGTTGAGACTGAAAACATTTCACACAACATAAAGACAGACAGTAGCATAAAAGCAATGTAAAGGTGGATAGATCAGCAGCCTGGTCCATGGCCAAAATCTGGTTCCAGCTCTGGAAACCCAAAATCACAAAGGACTAAAGTAAATAATGATATATCAAAGCTACCTGGTACCTCCCAGGCTTTGAGCTCAACAATCTTTCCAGCCAGGGAAGGGGCTCAGAGCTGTACTTTCTTTGTGGCCATACTCTTAAACGCCCAGTTTAGGTAAAAGAGTTTGTGATTCCCAGGCTATGATGGATATCCTAGCTGCAACCACAGCTGGAAAGACACAGTCAGGATTATTTTGAACATCCATCACCCACCCGACTTGAGCCTTGTGTCTCATCTGTCACCTGAGTAGGGGGTGCAAATCTCATTATAACCACCAGAGTGAGTCATGTGTTACAACTTCTGTGCGTGTCCATTACATTCAAGAATAACCTCCCAGCTCCTCCAGAGGGGATGGCAGAGATGGATGGACATCTCTCTTTGATCTGGGGAGTTCTTCCTCTACCTCCAGTTTGTCTCCAATTGCCTCCAAGGTCATGCTGTCAGGACAGGAATGGCATCCCCCCTCCCTTGCATATGAATCTCATCTCCCCTCCTCCAAAACCACAGGCTACACGTGTTTGCTGTTACTTCCAGATGTGTCCACAACTTGAAAGCAGTGATTTCAGAGGGGAAAAAAATAAAAATCTTCAGAGTTAGCAGAGCTGAGTCCCCCTTCCCCTCCCTTTCCTTCAGCATCTGTCCAGGTCATCTACACAGGCAACACCAAGCGGTTCTAGGGGACTCAACGCACCATGGAAGTGCCTGCACGTGGATGGATTAAAGAGACAACGCAACTCCTCCCCATTATACTTTAAGCCTCTCTCAGCTCACAGTTTCAGAATTCACTCCTAGAGATCTTTGGCCAAAGCCCTGCTAACAGATATCTAACAAGAAACTAGTTTGGTGTCCTTCCCCAGGCTGGAATGACACGGATGCCTGCAGAACAATGGAAGCAATGGCACTGACTAGGGCTTGATTGCCTCAATAGATGCAACAGCACGTACAACGCTAATATATCTTAATCCTACTGTCCTCACTCATGCAAATCCTGGCAAAAGACACTGTCCTGCAGACATCTCCAGTCCTGGGTCTTTCTTCAGTAGCCACACTGGAGTGCCTTTCGGTGGCCCATCATGTGAATTGTGGGGGACACTTTTGTGTGGTACTATAGGCTTTTGATTTTTCATCAAAGGGGACAGGAAGAGGAAGAAAGGAGCCAGCCTGACTCACACCAGTACCTAGAGTATTTGCTCCATAGCCAGAGTGCGGCTGACACGACAAGGGTTCACCCCTGCCTTTGGGATCTGTTCTCAGAGTGGCTCTCTTCCCCATCAGCTGGTGACAGCCCACCCCCTCCACGCCCTGTGCTGTGGGAAGTTAATTCAGGAGCCAATTTTGCCATCTGTGGACTACCCCACGCTGGGAAAACCCTCAGCTGGGGAGATCTGTTGTCTTTCCAGAGAGGCGCAAAGAAAACGGAGCGTGGGAGAGAACATGGACTTAAGAATCCTTCGAAGTCCTTAGCAAATTTCTCCATACATCCTCCAGATTCCACCCAAAGTACCTAAATGTGCCCTATAGGGATGTCTGCTGTTGACACCAGCTCAGACTCCCAGCAGCACTCCTGCTGCTGCCCTCAGCTGAGTCACGACTCATGAACAAAGGGGATTTTGACCATTGTTATTTTATTATTTTCATTATTTCATTCATCATTTTAATTTCCCTGTCTCACTTCTGGCCAAAAGAGAAAGACAGACATACACATACATACACACACACACAAAAGAAAAGGGGAGAAAAAAAAAAAAGGAAAAACCACCAACATGGTCCACATCTGGAAACTGATTTCCCAACCCTAGAACAAAGAGCTCTGAAATTGTGGCTCCAAGTCTCCTGTTTGTGTTCTCCCATTATGTAAAAAGTCCTATAATAAAATCTAATGGAGAAGTCCAAGAGCCAGCAAGAATTATTTGGAATTTATTAGCAAATGAGATCCATTCAGAAGTTCTTGTAGAACTGTACGTTGGACTTACAAAGCTATTAAGCTCAAAAAAAAGCTGCAGGAGCATGACAGCTTTTGATTCCAGAAAACTTCTCCCTATAGATCAGGTTTGGCTTAAATAACTTCTTGAATCCCAGCTAAACTACCATGCCATTGCTGTTACTTTCCATGTTCAGAAATATCACTCTTACCAAAGTTTAGTGCTGTACAGGGATGAGGAAAAATTATGAAGATACAAAGAGCATGCTAAGGGGAGAAAAGGGAAGAAAAACAATTTCAGAAATCATCATTTTCCAGCAAGGGAAATGAGGACAAACAGTTCCTAAGAGAGTTTAGGATGTCAGTAATTTTTAAGAGAAGGAAGTTTCTTAGAATGGGTTAAAAATCTACTACTGGCACTTTTAACAGAAAAGGATTTTGCAAGTCAACAGAAATGTTCATGTGGGGGGGAAAAAAATTCAAACACATTCAGTTTTTAATTTGAAAAAACTGTAACCCCATAGCATTTCAATGGAAAGAAAATACATGCATTGTTGAGAAATGGCACAGTGCACCCCACTGGGACAGAAAGAAAAGCATTAATAGTCAAGAATTGTTGAAGAGAGGACAATTATTTGAGGGCTTCAAAAGAAGATGCTCCTCTGACCTGCTTGATCACATACAGATACGCCCAAGAGCCATCTGTACTCCAGCTTCCATTTCCATCTTGGGTCTCCTGAACGGCAGCCCAACACGCTGGCACAACATTGAAAGCCAGGACTTACGTACAGCATGTATTCGTCCTTTAGCTCCAAGGCGATCGAGGAAGAGACACCACAACTGGATGCACATGAAGGAGGCCACATTGTTCAACAGCCTCCTGGTCATAAACTCCTTCCTCCCCCCTCTTTTCTTTAATGTTTCTTAGCTGTGTGTTGAATCACTGGACTCAGCCTTTCATCTGGACCCTCGGGATGCGTTTAGAGGGATGGAAAGAGAAAGGCACTACTGAATAACACTTTCCAAGTACAAGGGAGAGGAGATTCCTGGAAAATCAGGTGAAGGCCGTCCAAAAAACTTCTTCGAAGAAACGTGGCAAACCGTATATAGCTAACTATTTATGGTGGAGATGGAAGTTAGACTACCCTTGAAGGCAAGCGGCTGCTGTCCAGACAGAGGTCTTAATCATCGTTCCAGTTAGTCACCGAAAACCAAACACATCATAAGTAGGTGGGGAAAAAGGGCTATTCCAAATAAATAGCCTCATTATTCTGCAGGAACTGTTCTAGCTCATATATGTTTACCTACATTCATATTTAAAAAGAAGGCGTTGAGCCAAACCATGGATCCAGAACAAATTCTGAAACCAGTCTTCTTTCTCCATGCATAGAATTGCTCAAGCAACAACAGAATTGGTCAAAACATTTTTTTTTAAAAGAACAGTGGTTTTTCTTCAAAAGAAAATTAAATTAAGAGCATTTTCTTCTCCCCCCCTCAAATTTTTCAAATTTTTCAGTTAAAAACAGAAAACAAGAAACTGTTTTTCAACTTTTTCTTCATTCTTCTTCTGTTGCCTCCCTTTTCATGGCAAAAACAGAATAAAAGCCTAAAAGAAGGTGAAGGGAGAAATAAAGTACACTTAAGCCATCAAAATATTTTATGTCTTTTAAAATTGGAAGTTCTCAGAGCCATTTTCTGCTGCTTTTCTGAGATGGTTTCCAATTTTTGAGAGATAAATGCAAGCAAGGCAAATCAGAAAACTGAACCCTTTTTTGAGCAGTGCTCAAAAGCACTTCTAGAAAACACTATTAGGAGATGACCTGTATTGCCCACCTCCTTTAGCACACCCTTATCCATGCAAAAAATGTTGGTTTAATCTGCAGATATGCCCACCTCTCAAACACAGCCCAGATGCGGTCCAGCGGCCCAGCTCACTGGACACCACATGCTGTTTTTTTTCCTGGAAGCATTTTAATGCTGATCTCGGACAAGCCATCAGCCTCTGTAACACACAACCGCAACCTCCCATCACCAAACCTACCTCTGTCGTAGCCACCCTGCCCAGACCAACGCAACTTCAGCGGAGCATATGCTCAGCCCCACGCCTCCTTCTCTCCAAAGTCATAATTTCATAGAATCACAGAACAGTTTGGGTTGGAAGGGACCTTAGAGATCATCGAGTTCAACCCCCTGCCATGGGCAGGGACACCTCCCACTAGCCCAGGTTGCTCAAAGCCTCATCCAGCCTGGCCTTGAACCCCTCCAGGGATGGGGCATCCACAGCTTCTCTGGGCAACCTGGGCCACTGCCTCACCACCCATACATTTTTCTCATGTATGAGCAGCAGAAACACATACTCAGCCCCCTGGTTTCCAGCCCAGAGATCCAAGTTAACCAGCTGAAGACGAGGTCTTGCATCCCCCCATCACTTCCCTGCTCTATTTGTGTCACTCACAGGCTGACAGTTCACCTCAGAATACAGCAGAACTCTCAATTTTACCCCAACTCAATCCATTTCTCACACTCCAGGTCTTGCAATCAGGTGAAATGTACAATTTTTATTAATAAAAACACTTTCTAGCCTTCGTGCTCATTCAGGAAAACTTGGAGATGCCATCTGAACATAGCTCCAGGCTCACAAACCAGGCAGCAGCAGTAGAGTAGGTGAATATTTCAGCCTCGCGATTTTTCATCCAAGCATCACAGTTTGTCAAGACCCGACTCGTGATTTTTGAACGCTGACAAGGCTGGCAATACCGAGCGTGAGCTTTGAGAGCTTTCAACAATTTATTGAAAGGGGACTCAAGATAGTGATGCTGATGCTTTCCAGCTCTATGAGCAAATGCACGCACAAGTCCCACCTCACCCGCTCTCGTCCACGCCAGCCCTCCATGCTCCCTCAAGGACACGCTCAGGGTAGGGCAATCCTCTGTGGGTGCAAAAGCAAACCCCAGTCCTTGCTCCTCACAGGAGTCCATGAGAATTTTTGCCTTTGGTATATTCACAGAGACAGGGTCTTGCCCAAAGCACATACCAAGGGAATGAATCTTCCAGAAATATGAATTCTCTTTGCCTCATACGAAAACATTCATAGTAAGACCAGGCGGCACTCCGCAGCAAAACATTGGCAAGAGGAAACAGTCATAAAAAAAAAAAATAAGACACTAAAAAACACCAAGAAAAGCCTCCCAGAAGAAACAAACATAAAAAGAATATGCTGCCCATTCAGGCAAAAAAAATGCTAACAAATTAATGCTGTCTCATGATGATATTGAAATATTTACAGGAAGAGAGCAGAGAATTTTGGCTGGCAAATGCAAAAAGTATCTATCCACTGTTTTCTGTGCAGAACAAAGGGGAGAGGAAACAGAGGAGGAAAAGTGGGGGAGTGAGGGGAGAGTGAAAGAAAAGGGGCATAAAAGCAGGGAGAGGAATACAGGTTAAGAAACTGTAGGACAAAAAAAGGAAACAAGAGGGAAGAGAGGGGGAGAGAGAGAGCAGAGTCCACACTGAACTCTTGCTGCTCCCTATTTACCTGCCAGGAGCCAGACTCATTGGCATCTCCCTTACGTGACAGAGACTCGTTCACTTCCCCCACAACAACAGCGGATTACTACCAAAGCCTGCCAACAGCACGCACAAAGTGTTAGGCTGCCCAATGGGACAACTGGGGCCAAGCAAATGGAAAGAGTATGTCAGTTATTAATTAATTTGTTCTATATTCATGTCTTTATAGATAATTACACGAGTTAGTTCCACAGCCTGAGCCTTCCTCAGCCAGTAAACCCTGTGATTCATGACCGACAGTTGCATAACACGGCTGTCAATGACTTCATCATGTTGCATGGAAAATCCTCTCTAGATACATGCGTGCACAGTGACTCACTTTGACACCTTGGGTTGACCTTTGCAACCTGGGCCAAGTCTGCCAGTAAGACAAAGGCACTTCTTGTAAGGTTCCCAAGGCATAAGGTTGGGTATTGAACAATGGAGCACACAGGGGAAGGCAGGGAAAGGTAAACCCTCAGATATTCAGTTCATGTGTGCAACAGTCGAGTGCATTGGCACAAGAAAATACTCAAGGCAACAGCTCTCCTCTGGCAACAGCCAACAACGGTACTAAAGAGCGCAAGGCATGTAGTATATTTTGATGCTACAAGCAAGGAAAACAGAAGACATACACTGCAGAGCACTCAAAGTCCACAAGCAGGAACATCCCAGGAAGTTCTCAAGAACCAAGACAGGCCTTTCCGTTTAGAGAGAAGATGATATTTCAAAACTGAGAGTCGGCAGAGACAGCAGAATGCTGCGGAACAGCCGGAATCAGAAGAGGAAGCATTGCATAAAATAGTGCTCGGGCGTCACACGGGATGAATAAGCAAGATATACTGTAAATCCAGGCATGTGAGATATGGGAACCTCCAACCAGGGCTGGACACCAGAGCAGCTCTCTCAAGCCATCTCCACTCTGGAGACACACAAGAAATGGGAGCTGTAAACAGAATTAAACAGATGCTTTATCCTCTCCCTTGGAGGAACAGGACTGAGAAGGTGTTGATCAGTTTTCCCATCTCCTTCTGCAGTCCTTTAAGTCTTTAAGAAAAACGAAAAATAGAAGAAGGATCTTGGAAACAGGGTGTAGTATAAGCCCAGTCATGTATCTTGCATGAAGAAAGCATGATGCACAGAGAGATGCTGAGAGTGAGCACTAAGGGAAGCGTTTCAGGGAAATGTTTTCACTGATTAATGGTTTTATACAGTGGATGAAGACAACCATTACCCTCCTACTGGTTTTTGTCACTTGTTTTTTTTCTGGAAGAAGATAAGCATGAGTGGATAAAAATCAAACCATCTTGTTTTGCTGAAGAAAACAAGTTTTCCATTTGAAATTAGATTCTGTTTTGACATACACTTCTTTTTTTGGTTACGTCTTTACTCCAGAGCCTCGAGTGCTTCATTCAACAAAAAAAAAATCCTTGCAGTTTTCAGTTCAGCAAGGAAGCCAGAAAAAGAGTTTCCAGATTCTTCCCATCTTCCCCGCTGTTTCAGTCATCCACCCAACCCCCAGTCACTTCTAAAGAGGATGCACCCGCTTCCCAGGCATCTTGGAACTGAGACACCCACAGGAATCTCTCAAACAAAACAAAAAGCTTCTGGCAACCATATAAGAGACTGCAGGTAGCACCAGGACCTCTAAGAAACTCAAGAGTTAATGCTAGGAAGACAGGAACAAGCAAGACTGTTGTAGCTCTTGGGATTTGCTCCTGCTCCAATTGTATCACCATGATACAATGCAGGGAAGACAAGTTCATGGAGGACATCTCCTAAATGAGGTCATCCAAGGACCCTGATGCTCCTTCATAGGCCTGCTGTTGGGAGCAGCTGGACTCGCAGTTGTCCTCACCTCCTCATGTCATAGCTATGGGGGAAATGTCTTTTTCTGACTTTGAACCCTTCCAATTTGGCCTTGACGCCATTGGGGAGAGAAATCCCAGCTGCTGATCACAGCACCTATTCGTTCTCATTTTACCAAGCTAATGGTGAGCCAAGGGCAACATGTGGTCACTTCAAGGAGCCTTAAATGGCACTTTAAGGCTCTCACACCTTCCTAAGGGCAAAACAGAAGACATGACAAAGCCAGATCTCCCCGCTGTCCCCCAGGGAATACTCTACTCACCACAGCCATGCCCATTTCTTCCTGCATCCCTCTGGCCCTGCTGCCACAAGTGACAGCCATTGACATGCCAGGCGAGCCATGCTGCCGCTCCCTGACTGGACCTACTTGTTACCCTAGATCAATACCAAAAAAAAAAGCTCTCCCTTGGGTATCATGCAGTACATTCCAGTTCCTCCCCAGTCAGTGTTTGTGCAGTGTTTTAAATACGTGAAGTGTTATATAAATGCTAACTATTATTATAATGTTCCCCTCCTTCCAGTCAACTCCCCCCGCAGACCCACAGACACATTCCCCACCTCCCGTTTTAGCACATTCGTGGCATCAGAAATTACCTTGTTTTCATTTACCCTGCCCTTTGCCATCTGATCCCAGCCCTCAGAAGCTTTAAATAGTCTGCATTATTATGAAGGCTTGTTAGAACTTGTCCCTAATCACTCCAGGAATAATCCTTGATGGCTTGTGTGTGAATGTCTGTGCAACAACAGGGCTCCGGCTTGCTGAGGTCCCTCCTAGAAGGGGAGTTAAAGTTTCATGTCCAGTAGAGGATGAATGGCACATTGTGGGGGCCACGCATGGCACTGGACCCACTGTTGTGTCCTAAAGTTCTTTTCAGTGAAGACCTGAAATGAAAAAATATATTTCAGAAAAGATGGGCTGACCATATGTTGTGTTGATAGATACCAACCAGCAGAAATCAACCTGCCCTTTAAATGCAGCGACACTAAAAAAGGCACAGTCAACACTTCCCAGAACTGGGCTCATCCCAGCTGGTCCCAGGGCTCACACCGTTTGTCTGGTGTGGAAGAATTCCAGTGGTAGATACCAAAATATAAACACTCTCTCTGCCAGGGTTAGAACCCACATTGCCTACCTTATGATGGTAACACAAACTGAGAAAAGAGAGAAATCTGGTGATAATGTGTTTCTCAAAGACTGGCAATTGTGATTTCAATGTCATCCACGGGAGAAAGTCTAAGGCAAAGATAAATCTGCTTTTCTGGTTTGGGTTCCAGCTGCAAACTTAGAGGAAAACAAATCACATAGTAGCATGACGACACTGAGCAAGACTCATGCCATGTAGGCTGCAACAGTCTCCACCTTGAAGACGGAGCATCGGACAAACAGGTTACCAGACCTTTGTCTACCTGGGGTCACATCAGTCCACCAAGATAAAACTTCTGGGGTTTGGAGATTCTGTATCCATGCTATGCATTGACAATATTATTGCACCCATTATGTCTTCATGACGCTATATGTACAAAAATAAGTGAGAAGCAGCTGAGAAACACCTGCTAAAAGAATATCATGACAAAATGCCTTCGCACCACAGCTCAGCATCCAGTCTGCCCAGCCACGTGGCCTTCATGGTTTTGGATGATCTTGGAACATTTTACTGGGCATCTCACCATCTCTAGGGCACTAGAAGTATCTGAATGAACTAAGAACGAGAGAGGAGGTTTTGGTGCTTGTCTTTTATCTCCCAAACTCTTTGCAGGTATCAAAGAAGAGAAAGACTTTTAGAGTCAGAGTCTTTTGGAGTCAGGAGATGCTGACCATTGCATCAGCAGGATGGTTTGGAGATTTTAGCCGAGATTAATAACTTGTAGCTTAGTGCTTGGTCAAGAAAAGCCAAAGGCAGGTCATTTGCAGCACTTCATTTATTACATGGGCTACTAATATGAAATAATCAGTGCTTGATAAAAAGGAAACAATGGAGGCTGCCAACATGTCTGGGTGGAAAAAGGGTGGGGAATGGAAGGAGGTCCTACATGAAACCACATGGACTGGAACCAAGATAGGTGTTAAGCCTCGAGGCGCTGGGCACCAGAGGTGCCCATGCAGTGGGACCATTGAATGGACGACAAGTTGCTAAACAAAGACATTTGGAAAAGCTTCTGGCCATGCTGGAGAAGGTCCATCTTCTTGATGTGGAGTTAGCTCACTCACAGGAGTGCTCACCTATTAATACAGACACAGCAAGCAAAACTATGAAATAATATTTAAAAAGCCTCTTTAAAGGGAAAAATCTTTACATTGCTGTAGTCCATGGAGGACTTCGCAAAGGAAGTTTCATCGTTTTGCACTGCAGACAGCCACACAGAGCCAGGCACAGGTGAGTTTATCTTATCTAAGAGTGCCCAGGAAAATCAGTGGCAGAGTTGAGTATGGAGGAGATCTGATATTCTGGTCATGGAGCAAAAGAATGAAGAGCAGAGAGAAGAGAGCTACCCCTAAAATAAATAAATCCATCCAAATCTGTGAAAGCAGGTCCTACTTCAAAATTGGACCTCAAGATGAAAAACAGTCCCAAGCAGTCATTCCTAGAGAAGCTCCCCTCGAAGAAGAGCCTGAGGACACTCTGAGCACAGCCTTATTCTAATGGATGTTCAAGTAAACACACAGGGGGGTCCTCACACTATTTCACCATGTGGGCTTCACTGAGATGTCCAAATTAGAAACCGAGACTCCCTGCAAACTCCACAGAGAGGCAGGCATTTTTTGAACATGATTCAGAGCCCAGAGGGCAGCAACCTAGCTCCTGTTCTACTTATGTGGTCCAAGCCACCCCCGGAGGTGCCTTCCCCCTCTTCTTAGTCCACACTCGGAGTTTAGGCAGCCTGACTTAGGCTCCTACACTAAATAGTGACTATTACACAATGACAGTAAACCCCTGAAATCTCCTTTATGTGGCAAGCATGGTGTGAGCTAAGAAGGAAACAGAGAAACTGAGATGGGGAACCTGATGCTGCCTCATAGGCTGGAATGGCAGAGCTGTGGCAAATGCTACTTTATTATTTCTATGTATTTTAGGACTTTGATGAAGTCTGGCACATGCTAAAGATGGAAGGAGAATTGACTTCACCCATCGCTAGATGTGTATATAAAACAGAGTTCTGTTCTCAATGGGAGATGGAGTAAAAGCTCAGCTGGATCAGATGATAAAATCAGATTTTCTACAGAGGTGCTACAGAGAGAGCGCACTGTAACTGGAAACAAGAAATAGAAGATTATATTGAGCTCAAAGACTAAAAGGTGTTGACTAAATCCATACAAACAGTCGTGGTGGTCATGGCTGAATTTGAATTTTAAAAAAAGAACAGTTTCAGCTCTGGATGCATGGAGCGTCCGTTGCCACTGCTGCACAGCACATCCATTATTTAGCTGTAGTTAACCATTGTGCTCTTGACAGGTTATCAGCCAGGAAAGCCACATTCTCTTCAAGCATGAAAAGAAAAAAACAAAACCACAACAAGAACAGAGGAGGTAAAAGTGCTGAACGGGATTTTGTACATTGGACATTGTAACACCTTATCAGGCCCCAGACGCATGAGATCAGAAATGCCAGCTGGAACCCACAGGGCTTATCTGGGCACTCAGAAGCGTAGGAAGAATGAGAGCCAGAGGAGTTTTATTCTATATGAATCCCTGAATGCTGCCGCTGGAGATAAGGAATGAAGTCCCAGGTTCCACTAAGTCAATGACAAATCTCTCTGACTTCATTTGGGCTGGGATTTCCTGCCCAGCATCCAAGGGTAAAACCACACTAAGCACAGGAAAAAGGCAGCAGAAAGTATTGAAGCCATGCATGGCTCCTGGCAGCACTTGGTTCAAGGCCAGAGTGAACCTACCTGTGTTAGATGGGAAAGGTGGCTGCCTTTTTTTTTTTTTTGGTGGTTTATTTGTTTGGGTTTTGTTGGGGTTTTTGTTTGTTTGTTCTTGGTCTTTTTGTGTTGTGCTTTTTTTGGGTTTGGTTTTCCCCCCACCCCCTCAGGTAGTATCCAGCCTGGTTTTCTGAGCTTTAGGGTTGGGCTTTTTTGGGGATTAGGCATTAGTTTTGGTATATTAAGAGGTTCCCCTACACACAAAATGACAAAGTTGAACAGCTCGCTTGCTGTCAGGAGCCTCTTGGATGACCTAGGGCTCTCCAGCTCCTGGTGCAGGAACCCCATTTGATAGGGGAAGCATCAAATCCCAGTGATACACCAAGAGCAAAGAGCTGTTAGACCTCTAAGACAACAGTAGAAGCTAAATAGTTACCACACTAAGGTATTAGAGTAAAAACCCCATGTCTCATTCAATGCTAATACGCTGTCTGCTTGGGGGACCTACCTACTGCCCTGTGAGACAACATACAACCAACTTCAACCTGCTTTGGGGCTGCTTCTGAAAACGGTCCAAATTTAAAGGGAAGGAGAGGCAAGCACATTTCCAGTTTCTTCTGCCTGCTTCTCATGGAACAGCAGACCTTGACTCTCCTGTTGTGGCTGTGACAGCAGAAGGAGCAGAGGAAGAAGGGACCCCACAAGGGTGCTGCCTGTCTTGCCCAGGAGCTGTGCCAGCAGAAGCCATGCAGAGAACCACAGAACAGTTTGGGTTGGAAGGGACCATAAAGACCATCCAGTCCCACGCCCTGCCATGGGCAGGGACATCTCCCACTAGCCCAGGTTGCTCAAAGCCTCATCCAGCCTGGCCTTGAACCCCTCCAGGGATGGGGCATCCACAGCTTCTCTGGGCAACCTGGGCCACTGCCTCACCCCCTGCACAGGAAAACATTTCTTCCTAATATCTCATCTCAGTCTGCCCTCTTTCAGCTTATAACCATTACCCCTCATCCTGTCACTAAATGCCCTTGTAAAAAGTCCCCCCCCCATCTCTCCTGTAGCCCCCTTTCAGCACTGGAAGCTGCTCTAAGGTCTCCCCGGAGCCTTCTCTCCACCCTGTGCTCGGACGGGTGTTGCTCCAGCCTCTGACCATCTCCGTGGCCTCCTCTGGCCCCGCTCCAGCAGGTCCATGTCCTCCCTGTCCTGAGGGACCCAGGAAATCTCTCCCACCTCTTCCTGGCCACTGCAGTGACCTTCCAGCCCCCTCCAACCACCTCAGCCCAACATCTCCCAGGAAGGGGGTCTCCCCCAGCCCCATCACAGCTACTCCACCAGGACAGAGGAGGGCAAGGGCTTGTTTTCACCCTTCATCGGTGCCTCCTCTCCCTCGCCAGGTGTGTGGGCTCTTTACGGTGCCAATTAAGTGCACGCGGGGGCCGGGGTGGAGGCACAGCCCCCGTCTCGCTGCCTCCGTACTGTCACTTTCCATTAAGCAGCTGGCGGGCGGGAGAAGGGAAGGGAAAAAGCCAGCAGTGTGTTTGGTTTGCTGTTTTTGTGGGCACTTTACAACTTCAAAGGCTTCCCTCTGGTTCACAGGGGGCAAGGGGCAGAGGTCAGTAGGCACGGTTTGACCTCCTTTTCACCTCCTCCCCGAAAGGGAGAGACGCACACACACACACATAGAGGAAGAAGAAAAGGAAAAGGAGATCCTGGCAAACACTTTTATCCTCTAATCTTTCCCGCCTTAGCACTGCGGAGGGCTTTGTCCGGCAGACAAAGTGCCCTTCAGAGTCTGACACTTCCATGCTGGACTCTTCCTCCTCCTATCCGAGGAGGAAATAAAGCAAAACAGCAGCACCACAAAACAGAAAAAAAAACCCAACCAAATCAAAGAAAACAGGGGAAAAAAAAAAAAAGAAATACTGCTCTTGGGGGCTGGGTTATCTCATTTTTGATTTTCGGTTGGGTTTGTTGGTTTTTTTTTTTCCCCTAGCTAGATATCTATCCATCTACATATATAGCCCCACAATTGCACGAGGGAGGGAGAAAACAGGCATGATTGTTCAAGATTCAGACCAGGGATGTGAAAAATGCATTTCCTTGTCTTTAAAGACAGCCTTGTTGTATTTATTTATTTATTTGTCATGGCAAGGTCACTAGCCCTGGGGCACCGAGGACTAAGTTCGAGTTTCAGAAAGCTCTCCACAGCTGGTGATTATATCCCTTGCACTGCGTACAAAGGCATTGAGAAAGCAGCAGAGAAAGTAAACAGTATCACTTCTGGAGATGGAGGGGGAGAGGAGGAGGAAGAGGGGGGCAGAGGAGGAGAGGGAGAAGAGAGGCAGATGAAATTTAAACTGGCCATCAGCCCAGCCACCAACTTAAAACAATACAGCAAGAGGAAGCCAAAAAGGAAAGAAAAACAGAGAGGGGTGTGTGCGGAGACACACTCTGTGTGTGTGTGTGTGTGCGGGAGAGAGACGGAGAGAGCACGGCGCAAAGCAAGGAAAGGAAGGATGAGGTTGCCAGCCAAGGTTTCAACTGTAAATACATCTACAAGCATTTCTAATCAAGCTGGCAAAGCATAGCTGTTCACCTCTCTCAAGAGCAACAGGAGGAAAACCCAGAGTCTAGAAAGAGTCCCAGCCTTGTCACCTCTTGGCATCCTCAAAACCAAAAGGGACAACAAAGCAGCAGATAGGTCCAGACTGAGACCTAGTGACTGATGCTCTCCAGGTTGGCACAACACAGACCCAGGCTGTGCTTGTCTTTCAACTGACTCTGGGAATGATACTCCTGCTCAGATCGAGGCAGTTTCATGTTCAGGTAGTACCCTTCTCATGCATTTTGGTTTGACAGGATGGGAGAAAATATAGTCATGACCAGGTGGTGCTCTGGAGCTCCAAACGTTTTGTGTGTTTACAGCATGGGGTACAAACAAGAGGCAGTTTGACCCCAGCTTGTACAAGTTCTCCTCACACAGGCTGGTCCAGGATGCTGGCTGAGGCTCAACCCTCACCTTCCAGAATAGGTCTGGCTGTGTTAAATCTTCTCTGGTCACGTTGACCGTGATCTCACTGGAATGAGGTTAGTCATATTAGTGCAGGGGAAGGGAGAGGCCAGCTTTTTGGAACATCCATCCGCCTGGGAAAGGCTAACAAGTCCTCCTTTATAGATGTCTATATGTGGACCTCAGCAGAAAGGCAGTTGGAAAGCCTCTGGAGAGACAACATACCTTAAAAGGACCAGGCCAGCCTGCCCAGGCTGCCCATCCAGCTTTCTGCTACCTTTCACACCAGGAGGAGTCAGACATCCCTTCAGGTTGACATGTCCTCTAATGCGCTCCAGCAATTGCCCTCTCCTCCAAGGAACACCACAAATCTTAAAGCCACAGCTGCAAGCCCCAGTGAACCATGGCTCTGGCCTCACACAGGAGAGCAGCAACACAGCTACGCTGCTGGATGAGCTCCAGCACCCTCGGTGGTACTTGACAGGACAGGTTGGTCAAGTGCCATGAACTCAGAGTGCTTACTACTTGGTGTGTTGCTCCTTTGAATTAAAAGCCTCCCCAGACAAGCTCTTCTGCCAACCTCACTGGCCTCCCGTGCATCACAACTAGCTGGCACAGCCCTCTCCGACTGGCAGTTAACCCTTTGCTGTCTGTCCCCAGTTTGGGGAGAGAAGAGGAGTCATAACAGGGGCCCACCTGTGCTATGCTTTGCAATTTATACATATGGCCTAGACCAGAACCTGACAAAGTAGATGTTGCCGATAAATACACCAAACAGCACTGCACTCTGCAAAGGATTCCTCAATTCCCCCCCAGTCCAAGTCTTCATGAAGATTTGGTATGGATTCAATTGACCTGGGAGCTTCTCCAAGGGCTTCTTGCCTCCTACCTCCTTGATACAAGGTGCATTTAAAACCCGCAACCAGAAAAAGTTTCAACCACTACAAATGATGCCTCAAGGTCCAGGGTGATGATAAATTAGATCCTTAGCATCCCAGAGAGAACAGCCAACAGTTTAATACTTCTTATAGACCCAAGTGACTGATGGTACTGAAATGAGACATCATTTGGTTTCCACCACAGACACTCTAAGTTATGCGCTGGTTGTTCACAGGTAGTTTTGTGCTTGAACAATACAAGTTGCTACAGGAGAAAATCTAGTTAGATACTAGGAAAATAAATTCACATTTAATATTAGTCAAGCACTGGAACAGGTTGTTCAGAGAGCTTATGGGATAGCTTATGAGATCTCCATCCTCAGAGAGGCTCAGAAAGGCCCTGAGCAACCTGAACTCATTTGGCCCTGCTCTAAAAGGGCTTGAACAAGAAGACCTCTGGAGGTCCTCTTCAACCTACATTAGATCAGGAAAGCCATGTCAGAATGTGCTCAAGATACGTACAGCACCTGACATCCAAGTAAAAGCATCAGCATGGAGGCACCCCTGTTGTGGGGTTTCCAATACAACTATTGCCGTGGTTACCTTCTGATTAAAACAAACCCAGTGCTACTTGCCTGCTTCCCAAGGGCAGCTATGCAGTTGAGCTGAAATAAGAGATCTAAGTGCATTAAGCCTTCAGGTGTTGAACCTGTGAGCCCACAACCACTGTATTCATCCCCAACTGCATCCAGACCCTACAGAGGGGGAGTCCAGATGGCTGAACCCAGCAAATCAGCACTAGCACACTTCAGGTGACCCTGCCACCCCAGATGGGCAGAGCCTGGTGTGCAGAGGAGGGACAGGAGCAGGCCACCAGCCTCCTCTCCATTCACACCTTGACCAAAGATGGTCTCGCTCTCTAAATGAGAACTCCATTCCTATAGTAAGAGCAAATTAGTTTGGTTTCAACCAAGTAGGCCCATGTTCACTTTCCTTTCTGGAAGTGCACTGAGGTCTCTTTCTGGGGTGAAAAAAAAAAAGGTTTTATAGAAAAAGTAGTGTCTTCACCTACCCGGGCACGTGGCTAACATATATAAAGATCACCACCTAGTGGCTTACAGGAGATACCATCTGTCAAATGTCTGCAAGCTTGATGACCAATAAAGTTGTTGTTACAACATCTTACAAATGATTCTTGCATTCAGCTCTTAAGCAAACTTGGCACCTATGCAACCATGGACACGGACAAGTTTCTGACCCACAGAAAACTGATGTTCATCCCTTCCCCCAGTCAAATGTTGACCCCTTCCAAACCACCCTTTTCTCCATCTACACTACATAGGATTTGGGCACATGGTGAGGGATTTGTGACTTAACAGCCCAAAAGTTAGGCTTTTTGTGTAAACTAGGCAAATTACTATGGCAGCTAATATAAGGAGTCAGATATAACCAGAGGTTGATGCATCCCATCTTTTTGTATGGGAGGGGAAGGCAGATAGGATGAATCATATTTATAAGATCCCACGGTCTGGAAAACCAATTATCCAGAAAGCATGAAAGCCTCCGGAAAGCTTGGCCTGTGAGCAGCCCATAGGATAGTCTATGCCAACCCTTTTCCATTTGCCTCACTGGAAATCATTCAGGTTGAAATATTCCTGAAATACTCCCCAATGGAAAGACAGATCTGCAGTTTCTGACAAAACCTTTGTTTCACTGAAATAGTCCTTAGGAGCTCTACTCCTTGTTCTTTGAGAAAAGATGGGGAGAGTCATCATTACAGGTACCTCTCTAAAGCCCTACTTGACCCAGGGAGTCTGTTACACTAATGTGACTGTGATGCTCCTAGTACATGAGCTAGCCCAAGTGTTTCTTAAGCCTTTGCACTGGGCCACATAGACCACCCCTAAAATATCACATTGCCATTTACTTCAGAGACACACAAAGATATGAAGTACTACCACTGCTTGGGTCAAACGTTTCAGTGGCACCGGATGCCACCAGGCAAGCCCAGATTTGAAGCTAACAGAGGACACAGTTTAGTTCTAAACTGCATCCTCCATGTACTCCACAGAAGCAGCCCACCACATTTCTACCAAGCCAATACAGTGGCTTAGTACCAGCACCAAATCATACCTCTAAAGTGCCATTTTGGTACACCTTCACGGCATGTTCCAAATTTTCCAGGCTGTCAAAACACACACTGCTTTGCTCTAGGGAGAAGACAAATTCTCTACACAATGTCAAGCACAAACTACAGAATTCTACAACACTTCTTTACACAAACTAGGTTATAATTCACATTTCTACTGGCCTTCTGTAAATTTTTCAACATACTGGAAGCCTTAATGCAAGTCCACTGACTTCTTTGCATCACCCAAGATGAAAATCCAGCCACCCATTACACAAAACTGTGGTTAGCTGGAGATAAAGAAACCAGAGTTTCAAAATCCACGCTCCTCTGTGAATATACAAGATAAAGGAGATCTGTGATTTCTACGACACAAGAGAAAACCACTTACAGAAGCCACCAAATTTGCATGGCATTGATTATATCTGTCTCCATCCAACAAAAATATATATGAATGCTAGTCAGCTAGTCTCCTGATATAAGCTCTGGAGAAATGAAGTCCTACAGAATGAAGTTATCTTGGGCAGTTCATGTAAGCTGGGACAGACTAACCTCTGGGGGAGCCCATCCCCTTCTCCTCAGGGGGCATACAGCCTAGATAAGCAAGTCCAAAGGCTGAGGTTAGAAAGGAACTCCATAGTTTGAGCTTTGAAGGGGATATGTTATCTCTTTGTGGTCTTGGGATCCAAACAACAACCAGCATGAACAAGGAGGCCATGCCACAGTTCATACAGTGGCTACAGTGACCTCCAGGAAGCTTTGCATTCAGCCCAAGCAATGGACAATTTTCCATAGTCTCAGCAATAGCTTTTGTGGGGCTTAAAGGCAGGTCCCCTGCAGACCAGAAGCAAGACTCAATTCAGTAGGCCAAGAAACCACTGCATGCCTTTATCTAAATTCGACTGCTGAAGGGCAGCTCTACTGGGGTGAGGCAAAGGAGTGCTATTTTCCCTCAGGAAAGCTAGCTTTATTTTCTAAAGGTTAATGAGAAATAGAAGAAAATTAGGCTAGCCAAAAGAATGAAAATAAATGTTTTTTCTCTTCTTTTTTTCCCCCCTCGTCTTTCAGAAAAATGCATGGCTTTGGTTTTCCTGCAGGCAGTTGCTTCATATCAGTGTACCATGTGGTGACTCAGACATTTTGTTATTATAATCCAAGCCAAAGGGGAGATATATTTTACAAGATCCATGTCTCCCCCTTGTCTCTCCATACTGTGTGTTTTCCTCAGCGAGGAAAAACACAGTCAAAACTCTGAAGATGGTTCATAGTGTCTTTTGGCAGGTTGTAGGCTGCCTTTGCTTGCAGCTAGTGAAGCTAAGAGAAACTCAGGTTTGCAGCAGGCTCACATGTAGCATCAAGGGTAGAATTTGGTTTTAAATCCCATAAAGCTGGAGGGAGAGGGGGCAGATACACCAGTAAAGATTCAGAGCTCCTAACAGAACCCTAAATGGACTATGATGAAAGGGGCTTTGGTGAGAGCTGAGCTAATGCCTAGAGCCTCAAGTGGGATTCAGTCACCTTTGCTCAGCTGATGAGCGATAAAGCATCCAGACGCAGTAACCCCGATGCACTCAAAATGCACGTCCAGAAGAGCCAAGACCACCTGTAAATCAGATTGCTCCTCCTATATTTCTGCCTCCTAGGAAAAGCTTAACTGTGTCTCCGTTGCACACTAGATAAGAACACCAAAAACCAGTTATATATCCTAAAAACACTCCACACAGAGCTGCAAAAATTCTCAGCAATCTGAGTGCAGTGGCCAAGAGTTTTCCCCAGACCCAACCATCCAGTGTAAATCCACCACGAATGACTACTGTGCAAAACTGACCTAAGAGAGGAGAAAAATCTGGCCTCCAGCTGACGAGTTTGTTTCCTAGACACAGGTCTGCTTTTTGAACTCCAAAACCTTTGGCCATTGTGAAGCCACCAGGACCCAGGGGCACGTAAAAAAAAAATAAATAGAAGGCTTGAGGTGCATCTGGTGGAGCCAGTGGTTTCGGAGAGAGGCTACAGAGGAAATGTTTTGACTGTGCTTAAGTGCTGGACACACCAAAAAGGGTTAACATCCCTTACACACAGGTGGAATAGGAGAGCTTTTAGACTTTAAAAACAATCATCAGATCAGAAAAGATATCAGATGGCTCCAAGTAACAAAGACATATTCTTCTGAGTGGAGTTATGAGAAGTATTTCCTAAGGGAATGCCACACGAACCGTCTGATCAACGAGATGTTTTTGTGGCACTCACCACATGCTTTATGTTCCTTCCCAGAGATGATGTTTCTCTGGCACTAAGAACATTGTCATTCTCAGCGGCTCAGCCTGATCTGACAGCCCAGATGTATACAAATAAAAAGTTCAATAAAAAGCTAATTCTCAGCATTCGATGCCTGAATTCTTTAGGGGGAGAAAGGAGAACAAATTCCCACTGTGTTTCAGGAGGGGCTGGGCACCCCAGCACATATCCGCAGAGGCCAAAAGATTTCGGATAAAGAGCAATGGAAAAGTTTTGAATTATTCCAGCACTCCTTCCACTACCTCACTTCCAGACAGATATGAAGTGACAACACCCTGAAACAAAGCAACACAACCGAGGAGAACATTATCAGATTATTCAGAACAATTCCCATTGTTAGTGACCCAGAATTCCTGACTTAGAACAACCTAGAATTGGGATCTCGGTGAGTCCTCGAAGCCGCTTAACTCTTTCAGCGGTGTCCCCCGCGCCACCACGACAGCAGGGCTTTATTAAAGAGGAACATAAAAGGAAAGCATCTCTTATCACAACCGGAGACAGGCTAAAAGGAAGGAGCAGATGACTTCTACTACACATAGCACATTCTCCAAGCAACATCGCTATAACCTGAGAGCGAGGAAAAGCCAGCAATTCCCAGCCTGCCAAATTATTTGAGATGGAATAGAATCCCGTATCGTGACAATGAATGATAGCATAGAGCTCAAAGACACAGAAAGAAATACTGTATGTTTTGAGTAACCGGCAGGAGCAGATTCCACATTTCAGTGTTTTGGCAGGAGAATACAGGCTTGTTCTGGAACAACGTATTCAAACTCTTCATTGATTTAAAGACACACAGTATCGCTAATGCAACCTCAACACCAGGAGGACAGGTAGCAAACCTATCAATATCTCTATTGTTTCACTGCCTTTTGCAGAAGCACACATACCCACATTTTTTTCAGCTGCTAACTTTCTGTTAAAACTCAATTAATGGAAAAGAAGAAACACAAAGGGACTATATTTTTTATTTTAAAAAGGCCAAGCGTTAACGTCAAAGTTGATGATATCCAAAGCCAAAGGTGAGGAGCAAGGCAGAGAGCTGCAGTAAAAGCAGCCTGCAGTGACCCAGGAGGAGAATGCCAGAACTAACCTAGCTCTGGCAACACCCTTCTCTGCGCGCAAGAGCGGGATGAGAAGCGTGCTGCTGGGACTTGCGTGCTACTGACCCGTTCTGGAGCAGCAGGTTTTGAATTCCAGTGGGACTTGAGCACTATGATACACTTAAAGATGAGCACTGACACAAGCAGGGTACATTACCTCACTCTTTGAGGACTTGTGGCATAAAAACCTAAGTTCCCTGGAGACTTCAAGTCAGTGGATGTCTTCATGACCTACTTGTAGGTAACATAACAGCCACAGCAGTTAGCTGAAAGAGCTTGTAGAGCAGCATGTCTGTTGCATCTATTCAGTTCTTTGGTACAGAGAAACTTCACGTGTGTTTAAAGCCAGTAGATCGCACCCAATTTGGTACTTGATGTACGTGGTTGAATGCCATCCTCACTTGAAGCTAACCCTGAAATCCACAAGAGCTTTAGGGACAGGGGGAAAGTTTCACACCAACCATTCTGAGTCCATCAGTGACCAACTCAGATACAGTTGGGTACATGGTGCATGCCCCCTGTTCACCTTCCAAGTGGTTTACAGTAGAAGGGAAGATGGACCGTGAAACACCAGCCACTCACACCAAGATCTATCCTGATGAATCAACGTGGCTGCGGAATACTGCTATAAGACAATCACAATTCCATGAGTTGATCTCAGAAAGACCCCCAAAAGATGGATTCTCTCAAGAAATGCCTGCCCCTTTCAACAATTCTTTACAACATGTTAATGACCAGTTTGACTATTACTCAAGTATGCAGAAGACACATACACAATAGCCACGGATGCACAAGCCAGAGGAACAAGCACTTGATCCAACCCATGGCAGCCACCAGCAACAGCTGCCAAAAGCAGACCAGTCCACTGTGACAGATGTCTTTGTCACACTCCCCTGCTAATGGTTCATGAGAAATTAAGATCTTCATGGAGAGAAGCCAGAGTCACTCTATCTAGGACTGACTCTAGGTCACATATTTTATTAAAGCAGTTCCTCCAGAAAATGAAGCAGAAAATAACAGAAAGCCCTTAAGAAAGATTAGGGCAAGAGGTTAAAATGCCAACACAGCACAAATGCACAGCAGACTTCTGCTCCTCCACTGGCGCATGCCGCGCTCACAGGAGTTAGATCTTTCTTCACCCAAAATGAGTTGATATGTGAATAAACAGTGACAACAACAGGGACCACAAGACCAACCAGCGACTCGCTAATAGCTCCCTCTAGTATTCTTACTCCTCGCGTTATGCATCATGTTGCAATAAAGACCTTCCTCAACAAAAACCAGAAAATGCCACAACTGCCACTTGGCAGTGATGCATGGGAGACACCTCATCACCCGTTCCTCACAGGAGGCCGCTGTGGACTACTATCCTGGACTCCCTCCTGGAGGGAACGTCTCGTTGTGGTGAGCAGAGTAGGAACAAACTGCTCTCTGTAGGAAGTGATTTCATCTTCGTACAACCTATAGAATCATAGAATTGTTTGAGTTGGAAGGGACCACGGAGGTCATCTAGTCCAACCCCCTGCAGTGAGCAGGGACACCTTCCACTAGCTCAGGTTGGCCAGAGCCCCATCCAACCCGACCTTAACCTGAAGAGAGACTGCTCCATTCCAAATGTCTGAGGCACTTACAGTCATTTGGATGTGGGGTACCAAGTCACACCGCACACAATACAAACAGAGGGTTGACACATTTTCTGTGCAGCTACAGTAGAGCTGAGGGCCCCTCACATTTATTTCAGGGAGACTTCCAAGCCTGCCTTGCTGCCCGAGGCTAGGGAATGACTGTAGCACCCACTGTTCAGTCAGGCCCCCCAACAAGATTTATGCATCTCCGCTTATGTCTCCCCCCTCATACAGAGTAGCTTGAGCATTGTCTCCATCCTTACTGTACAACTTGAACATTTGCAAATATAGCTCCATCTTAAGACCACAGAGAGGCAGCTTACTCCTGGGTCATTAAGTTCAGTCTTAGTGTATGAACCAACTACCACATACTCTCCTGATCTCCTCTTCCCAGCCCCCCCCCCCCCCCTTTTTTTTTAAGGAACAAACAAAAATCTGATTTTTGGTGTCAACAAACAATCCCAGAACCTGATTTCTTGACTGTTTAGGAAAACCACGCATATCCGTTTGACTTGGGCAAATATTCTGCATAACTAACCAGCACAGGGTTTTTTTCATCACGCATTAATTTCAGCCTGGAAGCCCTTCCCCAGCCTTCTCCCCTCACCACAGACACAGATTCCCAATAGCTGCAGTGCCCTGTATTTGGAGAACTCCTCCACATCCAAGTAGCTGAGCCCCTTAGTTGAGCTGAGCATGCTAACCTCTCTGAGAGGTTCACCCTTTTCAAATCCAGCATCTGAGCTGCAGGAGCAGTTTTATCTAGTCTCCTGTTTCATTTAAAACTAACCAACCCACGGTCACTAGCCCTTCTATGGCTTTCTAGGTTTCTGTACAAAAAAGCATCAGTACCAAAACTGACTGAAGAAGGAAGAATTATCAGAAAAAATAATTAATCATTGTTGCTAACAATTTCTTGAAGCTTTTCAATCTGGCCCCAATAAATCAAATCCACCACAACACATCAAATCACTCTGGGGCCTGTGGAAGAGCCTCCTAGCCAAAATTCTTCTGACCAACACACATCCAGTTTTCATCCATACCACCCTTACCAGTTTCTCCACAGAAATATAGCAATATTACCACACCCATGGACAAGGTTCTATTCCATCTCTGCCTCCCCTGAGCAACCAACCACATTCAACAGCACTGATGTTTCACTTCCTTTTGTTCACCCCAAGATGCTCACTTTCACACCTTGCACAATTAATTCAAGTTCCTCCATTTTGTTACCCAGACTCACAACATTTTATGTAGATATATTTCAGCTGTCTCACATTGAACCAACTCCACTCCCCAAACAGATTAGGCACTATTTTATCACCAACATAACACCCACTCAAACAAACATCAGTGCTTTCTTTCCCTCATCTACCCATCCATCCATCCACCCACTGATATTCATCCTTTATTACATGCTTATTTACCTTATTTTCTTTCCCTTTTCACTGTAGATCTTCTCCTCTGTCTTCCACATCCTAGTCTCTCTGTATCATTGTTCCTTAAGCTCCATTTATCAGCTATCCCTGTGGGCTACACCTCTCCTCCTGTGGGTGCCAGTTGCTCTTCTTCTTTTCTTTACTGATATCTCCTTTCTTTCACCTCTTCAGCAAAACCAACCGTTATTTTTAGGTCTCATCCACTAGCAATCCTTCCTCCCTCCTTCCCTCACAGTCATACAAGCACAAGTCCTTCACCCTGGCTGGACACCTGCCCTTTGTAGTCTTCTGCTCGTTAGGTGAACTCCATCCCACCTGCAGCCTCTTCACCTCTCTAGCACATGAGCTAAAGACAAGTGGTCTCAGCTGCAGCTCCAGCCTTCAAATCTTCTCTCCCATGCACTCCAGCTGTTCCAGGCCTACATGGTGCTCCACCAGCCTTTGAGCCTCCTCAGTAATCATGACTACATTGTCTTCTTCTTTTGAAAAGAGAGGTATAATCACACCGTCTTCTTCCCTGCCTACTCCCTTATCCACAGCCCTCAACAAGCCCTAGTTAGTTGGTGGTAAAAGACTTTTTCCTGGGTCAGTTCCACCCCTTAATGAAGCTCTTCTAGGCACAGAGGTAGTCCCTCAGCATTAAGGCTGCTGTCACTCTCCAAAGACCCAGTAGACAGACTTGTGACAAGCCTGTCCATCCCCCTAAACCAGGACTGTCTCCTTGTTCCCCAGAGCAAGTCCCACACAGCCCCCTTCCCAAACATTCTGCCACTTGCTAACCTGCTTGTTGGCCCTCATGGGGTTGGAGCTTTTTCTACCTCTCAGTGCCACCGAAGGGACAAGTAAAGCTGAGGTTTGCTGGAAAGATACATGTGAAATTTCAGTCCTTTCTCACAAGGAAGTATCTCCATCTCAAGGC
>NW_010112714.1:1314-1857 GCF_000699245.1 Pterocles gutturalis | reverse complement strand
GGCCAGTGGCCACCAGGCCTCTGACCTGGCCCCTGGGCTCACCTTTAGTCCAGCCCAGGGCTGTCCCCGGGGGAGTGGGGCCAGGGGGACAGCAGACCCTCACTGTGCCCCTCCTGGGCCAGCCCCGGGGTGCACGGGGGCTGCACCCCAAAAGCAGCCAGAGCAGAGCCCTGAGCCCCACTGCCATCCCTGGGACACCATGGTCACCCCCAGGACACCACAGCCATGCCTGGGACATCACTGCCATCCCTGGGACACCATGGTCACCTCCAGGACATTGCAGCCACCCCTGGGACACCACAGCCATCTCTGGGACAACATAGCCACCCCTGGGCCACCAAGGCTGTCCCTGGAACAGCACAGTGACCTCTGGAACACTGCAGCCACTGCTGGGACACCTTGGGACACCATGGCCACCCCTGGGACACTATGGCCATCTCTGGGACACTGTGCCACCCCTGGCCATCCTGCCCTGCCCCATCCTGGCCGCCAGTGGTCCCCTGTCCTTGGGGTGCTGAGTGGGGGGATGCTGGGGGACATTTC
>NW_010112714.1:0-1276 GCF_000699245.1 Pterocles gutturalis | reverse complement strand
CCCCCGGTCCGGCCCTTGCCCGGCCCCCAGTGCCACCATGGGGCGAGGCGGGGGCTGCCAGGGGCCACACTGTCAGTGGCATGGGACAGGAAGGGGCTGCGGTGCCCCGAGCCCCCCACGCTTCCATGGAAACACAGCCAAGCCCTGCTCCAGGGAGATGCTCTGTGCTGGAAAAAATGCTGGAAAACGCCAAACGAGCCAATTCCCAGCCCTCGTGGGTGGCCAGCGGGAGCAGGAGGGCTGTGGCCCCATGTCCCTCCCCAGCTGCAGGGACACTCAGCACCCTCGTCCTGGGGCAGCCCCCTGGGGTGAGGTGTCTCCTGGGGCTGGGGGGGGTCTGGGGCTGCCCAGACTTGGCAAAGCTGTGGGCCAGAGTCGTTAAAGAATTAATTAATGAGGAGCGGGAGGGGAGCCCTGCCCAGCCGGGCAGGTTTCTGGCAGTGACTTTGGGCAAATCATGCCAACGTCACCCGCAGGGATGCTGGAGGCTGTGCCGACGGGGATGGCAGCAATGGAGAGACATCCACAGCACGGTGACAGTGGGACAGCAAGGACGGACGCGCAGCAGGACTCCAGGGGTGCCAAAATCCTCCTGCCCCGGCTGCTGCCATAAAAACATCACTGGGGCTCAAAGAGCATCCTCAGGGCTGAGTCCTGCCACAGCCAGGAGGCACCGCTGTCCCCAGGGGGGACCTCAGCCCTCTGCGGTGCTGCTGGGGGACACACAGAAGTGCACAGGGTGGGAGCAGGGACGTGGGGTGGGAGCAGGGACACGGTCTCCGTGCTGGCAGCAGCGGGTTGACATTTCTTGGGCTTTTCCTTGAGGCTTGACTACCTGGTGGTGGCCAGACCAGCCCTGGAGCAATGCCCGTCCTCCCTGATGGGGACAGGACATGTCCCTGCGTGATGCTGTCCCCAGCTCGGGCAGCAGCTGAGGCTGGATCCTCTCGCTTCACCTCACTGATGGCTTTTCTTGCTCTCAGCTTTCTTCTCTTGGCTTCCATGGGGAGAAATTTGTCTGCTTTCCCCCCAAAACCAGCTCACCAGCACTCCCAGAGATCCCCCAGGTTTATCTCCCCGTTTCCCCTCTCCGCGGCAGTTCTGCGGTTCGGTTTGGCTGTATCTGCATCTGCTCGTGTCACTGCTCGTCACCCGCACGCTCCCGGCTTCCCTCGTGCCGTCCCCTGTGATGTGCCCGGTCACTCCTCGGGGAGCCTGGGAGGCAGCGGAGTCCCTCTGGCTGCTCCTCTCTTCCCAGCAGCGCAGAGTGTGCCCG
>NW_010112713.1:6020-6309 GCF_000699245.1 Pterocles gutturalis | reverse complement strand
CTCAAGACGGGGGCTTTTAGCAGCTCCGGGAGATTTTAAAAGGGGTTTCTTTCACTTATTTATTTTACAAGAGATTTGAGAGCTCAGGGGTCCCTACCTGGGAGTCCAGACACCGTCCCCTCGAGCTTCATTTCTCCATCAAACACCTTCCAGAGCTTTTTTTTTTTTCAAGTGCAGAATTTCCCCATCGAGGCACTCGCTTCATTGCGAAGGGTTTGGCAGCCCAGGAGCTCCAACAGCAGCAGGGGCTGGTTTGCTCCGCCGCGGGGGACCAACCCCCCTGCCCGAG
>NW_010112713.1:0-5806 GCF_000699245.1 Pterocles gutturalis | reverse complement strand
CCCCATCCTGCCCGGGGAGGGGGTCACAGCCCCGGCCCCCCCAGCCTGGCACATCTGGCAGGGGGCTGGGGAAGTGCTGACCCAGCACCGAGCTGCCTGGCTGAGCGTGGCGTGAAGAACAGATTTTTTTTCCACTTTCCTCAAAAAGCAGAGATCAAAGAAGTGTGAATCTACCTGAAAACACGATTTTTTAACCCAAGTCTGGCAATAATGCAAATTCTCAGGTTTTTGTTTAACCTGGAATGAAATTTTTCTATGAGATGCATTCACAAAAGAGCTTGGAAAATAACACTGAAGAGAACTGAAAAGGGCTTTTCAAGGAAAAGATATTTTTTTAAATGCCGTATTTTAAATTTAAAAAAAATTCAACTGGACTATTTCCACCCTTGGGCAAGGGGCTGCCCTTTGCAACCAAGGCGAACGAGGAGGAGATGCTGTTGGGGCTGGGAACTGCTCCGAGCTGCTATTTTCTCCCAGGGAAAAATGTTTTTCCCAGTTCTCCGTCAGCGTAACCCGAGGGGTCTCTGCCCCCACCGGCGCGTTCTCCTGACCCTGCTGAGATGGAGAAAAGGATAAAGGAGGGGAGCTGATATTAGCATTGAGCCCAGGAACCTCTTTCCTTACTCAATCCCCTGACCCCAATTTTTTCTGGGTACCCCAGTGGGGTCATTCCATGAGCTGTGCCGGTATTTTTCCATCTGGCAACCGAAGGGTTGTCTCCCCTCGGGGCTGAATTCAGCCCCCCTCTGTCTAGGACCGACCCCCCCAGGGATGCTGCGGGCAGGTTTAGCCATGCACGGAGATGCTCGTGTTCAAACTGAGCTTTGGTTGATTAATGAGGGTGCATCTAAATGAGCTCGGGGCTGGGAGGATGCTCTGAGCGACGGGGAAGGGAGCCCACGGGGAGGGTCTGAGCCGCTGGCGTAACCCTGACCTCAGCCCAGCAAACAACCCGGGGGCTGTGGCAGAGCCCCCACCCAGCCGACACTGTGTCACCCTTTGGGGACCCCCAGCAGCGGGGACGAGCATCCAGTACAAACCAACCACCCCGCTCAGAGCATCACCTTGAGCAGCACCCACTGGGCTGCATGCTCCGAGGACACGCACCCATGCCCAGCACCCACCAAAAAGGTGCCTCATCCCTTCGGGAAGGGTTTCGGCACGCGGGACTGGGATTTCTCACCCTGATGGGACAAGGACCGGAGCCGGCATGCCAGCAGCCCTTGCTGAATGTCCCAAGCCGTGGCCGAGGTAGCCAGGCTTCCCCAGCGGCTCCGGAGCTCCAGCCCCACCTCTTGGGGCTGCTTCCAGATGGCCTGTTTCCGGGGATAATCGATCCAATTTCTGCAAGTAAACTGGCCAGGGAAGCAAGCTGGATAATGACGATTTACTGGGTGGAAAATCAGATCAAGGAGGTTTCAGGAGGTAATGGACATTGTGCAACGGATTCAGGGAAATGTGGTCAATCGATTGAATTGGAGAAGTGACTTCACTGAAAGTTTCTTCAGATTTAAGGTCCCTTCCAACCATTCAATGATTCTGTGATTTCCTTAAGCCATATGAATGAGTGTCACCTCCCTGGGCACGTAAGGGACAACCCCTTTGGCAGGGTCCCAGCTGCCTTCTGCAGGTCTCAGCACATACGAGCACAACCCCCCACTCAGGGACATCAACACGCACCAAAACCCCGCACAAACACAAATAATTCCTCAACACGCTCCCCAATCCATCCGGAAAGGTGCTGAGCACATTGGTGCTGCAGAAGGACACGTCACAAGCATGTCCCTTTGCCCACCAAGGGTGGTGGCACCCAGGGAAAGCCAGGCTGTGCCCCGTCCTCATCACGCTGAGTGTGCACAAATGTTCTTGGGCATGGTGACCCAGCCATGACCACCTGTAACACCTCCCTTCTCTGCCCCCCACCCAGGTACACCAAGATGAAGACGGCCACCAACATCTACATCTTCAACCTGGCCCTGGCGGACGCGCTGGCCACCAGCACGCTGCCCTTCCAAAGCGCCAAGTACCTGATGGAGACCTGGCCCTTCGGGGAGCTGCTCTGCAAAGTCGTGCTCTCCATCGATTACTACAACATGTTCACCAGCATCTTCACCCTCACCATGATGAGCGTGGACCGCTACGTTGCCGTGTGCCACCCGGTTAAAGCCCTGGATTTCCGCACGCCGGCTAAAGCCAAGATCATCAACGTTTGCATCTGGGTGCTCTCCTCCCTCATTGGGGTGCCCATCATGGTCATGGCGGTCACCAAGTCAAAAGGCAAGTGGCTTCTGGGGAAAGGTCCTCTCCTTGTGGAGATGCCCCATCCCTGGAGGGGTTCAAGGCCTGGCTGGATGAGGCTTTGGGCAACCTGGGCTGGTGGGAGGTGTCCCTGCCCATGGCAGGGGGTGACACTGGATGGGCTTTAAGCTCCCTTCCAGCCCAAACCATCCTGGGATTCCATGATTCCCATCTGCCCATCCTGGGGGCTGACCTGGCAAACCCAAGCCAGGTCCTGTAGCAGGTTTGAGCTGGGTGATGGGCACCCCTCCATGGGTCCATAAGCACCCTCTGCCATGGGAAAACCATCACGGTGTTATTTTCCATCTGGGCTGCAGAGGTTGGAAACCATCCCACTGATTGTCCTCCTTCCCCATCTCCAGTCCAACCAGTGCTTCTTCCCAGTTCCTGGGGTGCAAACCAGGTGCCTAAAAACACCCTCAAGGGTGTTGCAAAGTCCCCAACTGGCCCCCCCGAGATCTGCAGCTCCTGTGTGAGGATGCCAGCCCTTGGCTGCTGGGAAACCCTTGGGCATCTTGAGGAAGGGGACAAGCTTCAGTAGAAGGTGACATGGGTCCACCACAGGGGTTGGGAGGGGGCAGCGTGGGGATGGCCCAGGAGGCTCTGCAGGGAACAAGTCCCTGGGTCACTGCATACCCTCAGCACCCCAAGGGTAGGGGGCTGGTGGCACAAAGCTCTTGGGGAATCTCTGTAAGGAGCTGGGAGGTGGGCATCCATCTCCTGGTGTTTTGACAAGTGTGGCCATGCCATGACCGAGCAGAAAGCGGATGGTGTTCATAGCAGATGCTCCATCCATTCCCCCTTTGATGCTCCTCTTTCCCACAGATGGGATGGTGCTGTGCACTCTCCAGTTTCCTGATCCTGCCATCTACTGGGACACCGTGACCAAGATCTGCGTCTTCATCTTCGCCTTCATGGTGCCCATCTTGGTCATCACCATCTGCTACGGGCTGATGATCCTTCGCCTGAATAGCGTCCGCCTCCTCTCGGGCTCCAAGGAGAAGGACCGCAACCTGCGGCGCATCACACGCATGGTGCTGGTGGTGGTGGCAGCCTTCATCATCTGCTGGACGCCCATCCACATCTTCGTCATCGTCTGGACGCTGGTGGACATCGATAAGAAGAACCCCTACGTGGTGGCCAGCCTCCATTTCTGCATCGCTTTGGGTTACACCAACAGCAGCCTCAACCCCGTCCTCTACGCTTTCCTGGATGAGAATTTCAAGCGCTGTTTCCGAGAGTTCTGCCTCCCTTTCCGAGCCCGCGTGGACCAAACCAGCTTCTCCCGCGCCAGAACCACCACGCGGGAGCGCGTCTCCACCTGCACCCCTTCCGAAACCCGCAACAAGCCGGCATGACTAGCCGTGGGCAGCCTCCAGCGGGGCTGCCGGGACCACAGCGGGGACGACCTGCGCTCAGAAGTCACCCAGGTCACCACCACGGAGTTCTAGCAGACCCCGGGTGCCACTCGATAACACCGCTGGGTTTTGTTCAAAGACTTCATTATTTTTTTTTCCCATCCTGGAGAACCCGTGATGGGAGAATCAGGACTCACATGTTGGGAGAGGACCAAAGCCAAGATGTCACCTTGGCCAAGCTGCTCTGCTGCTGCTCCCACCGCGGCTGGGGACACCCAAGGGATGTCACTCCCCAACACGCGGCTGCTGGCAGAGCTCGAGCATCCCGGGACACTGTGGTGGCAATGACCGTGAGTTCCTCCTGTGTGGGCCAAGATGGCATCGCAGCCCGAGGCGAGAGGGGAAACGCTCCCGTGGCAGAGGGGAACGGTGCCGGGAGGTGATGGGGCCTCGCTCCATCCCCCTCTGAGCCGTGTCCAAAAACCAGCCGGAGACGGGAAGAGAAAACGACGCTGCTTCAGAGACGGTGTTATCAAAGAGCTCCAGCTCCATAATGAGGATTTTACCGGAGTCCTTCAAAGCGGGGGACTGGCCACAGAGGACAACTCTGTGCTGTTGATTTCATGGCTGTATTATTTAGAGACCTCTGAGTGCAGCCAGGGCAGCCCTAGACATGGGTGTGATGCTGGGAATTGGGATACAGCCAGGGAACGGGTGGGGGAACGGAGCCGGGCACGTCCCAAGCGCCCCCCACGGTCCACATCCCGATGCCAAATATCCCCCAGCCCAGCGTCCATCAGGGTGACGGGGAACCGCTGCTGCCCCGCCTGCCTCCGAAGACATTAAGCCCGAGAAAAATCTCGTTAAGGGAGCCGCTGGTGGGGACGTGAGGAGTTTCTCGCAGCGCTAAAGCAATTAGGACGTACCAACGAGCGGTGCTGCGGGGGCTCTCCCTGCCCTGCCCACGGGTGAAGGATGAGCGGCCGCACTGCCCAGACTCCCTTCAGCAAAACCAAAACCAATCGGATTTCTTTTTTTTCCTTTAGTAGAAGATAGGGAAAATATCCCCATAGTTTCATAACTCCCTGAGCAGGGGAAGCACAACATCCCTCTGTGCCAAGAAAGGACCCACAGCCCACAACAGGCAGAAATTTGGGGATTTTTGCTCACTGGGATGGAGCTGCCATCCCTCCGATGACGCAGCTGAGCTCCAAGGCAGCACATCCCGTGGGACCCACTGCCCAGGGACCTCTGGACCACGTTATCTCAAATGATGACCGCTGGGTCCTCCCAGCCTTCCGCTCCTCGAATCGCCCCCACCAGCCCCGAGCAGAGCATCCGGGAGCCGCAGCTTTTCCGTCCTCCCACCTTCCCACCACTGCGGCTGCGGCCAGCAGGTCAACCCAGCCGGGGAGGAGGAGGAGGAGGAGGCTGGGCAGGAGCAGTAATAGCATTTAGCAGACAAATTGCTGCAGCTGGAGGAAGCAGGCGAGCGGCTGGGTGCACCTGGGGCTCGTGGGCTGGAGGGAGAGAGTCTGGGTTGTGTCTCCGGTTTTTCCAGTTGCGTCAATTTAGCCTAATCAAGGTCGCTCCCCGACAGCCCTACCTTGCTCCGGAGCCGGGGGGGGAAATTGCAGCCTCCCTGCTCGGAAAGCATAGCCAACGAGGCATCCTAAACCAATTTATCTTCCCAAGGAACCTAATGGGGTGAAATTGCCCGTTTGGGTCTCAGATCCATCTCTGGCTATCCTCCTCCTCTGCCCGCTCTGTGTCTCCTGCCCTGAGTAAAAGCCTCTCGCTGGGTGTTGTACCAGCCCGGACATCTCCAGCTCCCTCCCGGGGCTCCTCGGGATCCTTTTGCAGGATGGACGGAGCCCTGGACCATGAGCAAGATCAGCTCTGGGACAGGAATTGGGGGAAAACCCCCAGGATCCCACAGGGATGAGTTTTGGCTCCATGGGAAGAGGGATGAAGATGTCCAGAAGGAGTTGAAGAGCATCCTTCAGCTCCACCTCCACCCAACCTGGGGGCAAAACCCTCAGCACCGGGCAGTGGGAAAGGTTTGGAGCCAGGTCATGGTGAGGTCCTGGCAAGGGAGGGATGTCCTGGCAGGGGTGGGATGTCACCAGGGGAAGGTCATGCTTAACTAA
>NW_010112712.1:29289-31446 GCF_000699245.1 Pterocles gutturalis | reverse complement strand
CCTCCTGTCAAGTCCTACTTTTAGGCTTCTGTATTTCTCTCGCAGCACGTGTTGACAGATACCGCATTCCTCACGCTGCCGTGAATTTCTGCAACGGGGGAAAGACGGAGGCAGACTACGGCCTCGAAACATAAGTGAGGCAGGAAATTGCTATCTGCTCATTTGGTATAAAAAGAAACGTACGCACGGCTTCTCCGTAGACAATAACGTTCCTGCGGAGGAACTGGGACCAGTGCCTCCATATCAGATCGCCTGCACCCCAGAGCATTTTCTTTCCCTCCTATTGACATTTTAGCTTTCAAAAAAATCTTATAGGTAAGTGGCCAAAAAACCATATCAGTCTAGTCATCGTGTCTGGGTTTCATGTGCTTTTTTTTCCCCCCCTCTTTCTATGCAAGGGGATCGAGTGAGCACCATGTCAGATGGCCAGTGATGATGAGCCAGGTGTCCCGACCCCACCGCCGCCGTCCCGACCCCACCGCCGCCGCCCATCCCAGTGACCACCGGCAGCCCAGAACATCCCTCTGACCCACTCACCACCAACGGGACCTCGCAGCAGAGGAGCTGTTGTATAAAACCTCTGGATTAGAGGCATCCTGCGAGTGCCAAGTTGATTGTCAAGTGGAGGCTTTTCTTCAGCTAAATAACCTGAAGATGTTCTCAGGCCAGCAGTGCTGTGTGTTACCAAGGACAGAGTGCATGCCTGGAACAAAACTCTTTTGTCCTTAGGTAGCCTGTGAACTTCCTGAACTCCTCCGAGCCTCCGAACGAGGAGTTCATCTCGACATGCCACACTGAGGGATATTCATGTCTCCCTTGCCAATGCTCTGTATTACTATGGAGTCATTATATCATCATCTGTAGTTCAGAAAGATGTTTCAAACATCTGGTTAGCTTTAAAACGCATCAAACCACATGCACGCACCACTCTTTTTCACGTTCATCTGCTTCTCCCGTGGTTATGAGAACCCGAGAGCAGATGAACCTCAATGACTCCTGATTGATGATGGACCCTCTGTTTACATTTCAGCTGACAACACCAAGGTATTTCCTCCCCAGCTGCAGCCAAACAACAACAGAAAAAGAGAGAGAACACCACCAAACCCCCTAATCACGAGTCGTGGACTCTGAGCCCGCTGTCTCCGGGCCACATGAGCTACAGAGGTACAACATCGCAGCAACACACACACAGCATCCGTACTCCAAAGCGGCGCAGATGGAGAACATTATTTTACCTATTGCTTAGAGGCACTTACCTCTGATCTGGAAACCACTTAACACAATAGAGATAATTAAACCTGCTTACTCAATCCAATGATAATAGAAGCAAAATGGAATTTGACTCGAAAGGCAAGATGGGCACGTTGCAGCCTGCACAAGCAAACCCTCTGCTATTTTCAGGCAAACCAGGGAGCAGAGCATCACTGGATCAATCCCCCAACTTCATCACAATGTCGTACAGCACTGGATTAGAACAAGAAACCATCACAAATCGCATCTCTGACCTGAAAATATTTTTTCCCCATTTTTGCTACACAAAGCCTAAAATATTTTTTTTTCCTCAAAATAAAGTATTTCTTTCAGTAAGTGAATAAATGGGTTTGGTGAGCGAGGGATTTATTATCACCCTCTGCCTGATCAGAACTATCTGTTCTGATGCAACCCTGATAAACATGACAAACAGAACGGTACCTGCAGAGATATCTTCAGAATCAGACAGATATGAAAGGAAGGAAAAATACACCCCGAGTTCCCCTTGCCTTGACAAAACCAGTTTGTCTATGTTTCATTGCTCCTGGAGCAAGGCATAAAACTGTCCTTGATTTCAAAATCTCATTCTGTAGAGACACCCAAAGATATCTGGGCCGTTATCCTGGTTAGGGAAGTCTCAATACCTCCTTTCAATCTCAAGGAACAACAGTCCCTTCCATTAGGATTTTCAAATGCAGTTATTCATAAAGCTTTGACTCCTGAAGGGACCACGACATCATCCGTTCTGACCTCCTGCATCATCCCAACCGTTACATTTCACCCACTCACCCGTCACATCGAGCCGAAGAACTCAAGCCCTACAATTAAAGCTTCCTCTGGGTCCTGGCAACAGCACCCCTCCCGTGTACGCAGGCTTGATTTGACAAGCCCCAGGAGACAGCAAAT
>NW_010112712.1:11438-29258 GCF_000699245.1 Pterocles gutturalis | reverse complement strand
TCCTGCTCAGAAACACATGCTCTGCATTGAAGTCTGAATGTGCTGGGTTTTCGCTTCCAGCTAGGGTTCTCACCATATCTTTTCCTTTTGTTTCCAAAGTTTCCTTGCTCAGAATGATCCCTGTGTATAAACATCAAGTCACTTTTTTTTTTATATATAAATTCACTAGATCAAGAGCTTTTAAATATCTTGCCTTCCCCAGCTCTCAGATCATTTTTCTAGCCCTTTCCCACCTTGACTTCCATTTGTTGACATCCTTTTGAAGGCGGGGGGAAGACCAAACCCACAGGGTTCGGTGGGGGAACACGAGACTCTCCTGCACACACATCCCAGCATCACACTGGCCTTTTCTTGACAGCCTGGTACCCTGGGAGCTCATTCTGCCCTTCCCAAAGGCATTCATTCCTGCAGCCCAGCCAGCAGTGCCATGGGTACCGCTCGCCTGCCTCGTTCCCAGATGCAGAGCTCCATCTGCATCAAAGCATCTTTTATTTCCATGGGCTGAGCTCACCAAGCTTTCCAGACCACACTTCTTCAGTCACCACTGCACACTTCCCAGCCAAAACGTGAGCTGTACAAAAGCTCCATCAGCAGAAATTTTATCATGACTCCAGGGTGCTGATGAGACGATGGAATAACCACGCGCCAAGCTCCACGGAGCCCAACAAGCAACCTCTCTCATTTCACGAGGGCTCCCCGATGATGACTATTTTTTTTTAGATGTATCAGCCAATTCTTAATCCATTCGGTGTGTGCGCTTTATGCTGCAAAATGCTAATTGCTTTCTTCAGATAGACGTCCAGCCCTTCAGAACAACATCCAGCTTTATTTCAGCTACCTTTGACAACCAAATCCTTACAGAACGAGGCAACTTTCGTTGGACAGTTGACCTCCATTTAAAAAGCATCCACCAAAACCCACGTTTGTCTACGGAACCACAACTGGAACAGTTTATTAGTGCTTTCTTCTCCACTACAGGAAAACTCAGAAGGAAACGGAGCAAGCAATCAAGCAGTTTACTCTGCTGTGAAGCCCAATCTATCCGAGCATCAAAGGCAACAGCTGCTTTCCCCAGTACTTTGCAAGATGAGAAGCAGAAAACCAGATAAAAGTATCCATCAGCGCAGGGCACTGAGAGCAGAGAATTTGGGAATCCCAAGAGATAATCACCATTCAGTAAGAGCTCTCCAGAAGCACAGGCATTAACCGGTAATTGCTTCAAGAACACTCCAAACTGAAAGGTAAATAAAGCCTTTGCGTTTCCCTAATGTTGGTCAAATAACGCTCTGCTCATTTATCCAGCAAATCCAGCTCTTAGTTCAAGTCATAACAATCTATAAACAGACTGTGATTCTTCCACAGATTTCCTCTAGCCTTTAGCTCTGATGAATAAATAGCCTGAACAGACAAGATGGAGTTGCTACAGATAGAATTGAGTTGAGTCCTACCAGTGCCACCCAATCAGTCAACCCCGGCCAGACGCTTTCACTTCTACCCCAGACTCGACAATCAAAGGCTTAGACACATCACAAGTCTTCCCAACTTGTTCGCCAGTTGCCCACCAAACAGCTATAAACATTCAACAAGTCTCTTTGGTGAGTAATGGGAAGAGAATTTGCGAGCGGCCGTGCGAGCGCTCTCGACGTGGATTCTCTTGTGCATATTTATTCGCACAAGTATGCAACGTGATGTTGCTTTCCCACAAATGTTCTTGCCAATGCAATTTTCATTCGCTCGAAGCGGTTGGGGAATAAACAACAACAAAAAAAAGTGTGGTCAAAAAATACCAGCAAAGCAGATCAGTGAATTCTAGATGGAAAAAATATTCAGGGAGGATGATCCTGACTGTGTGATGGGGAATGGCTCGGTGCCTGCGCACTACATCATTTTCCCTGCGTAGGGCAAGAGGGCAAATTTGACTCACTTTCTTCTCCCCTCTCTACCGCACACTCACTTCCAAGTGGAAATTGTTAGAGGTAATGTATAGTAGTAAATACCAATAAGAAAACATATGAAAACAATCACATAAATGGGTGAAGTACTTCTCGCAGTTTAATCGTGCAGCCAGAACTCCGCATCGCCTCGGGCTCTGCGGTCATCGGCGCATGCCATAACTTCAATGTGATGAAAAGAGATCGGGGATCAGTTCGACAACAGGATTAAAGTATTTCAGACACTTCAGAAATGCGGGATGTCTCAGGTCACACGTGGGGCTTTTCCTCCTTGACGTGCCGCATCCGTGATAAGAAACAGCTGGGGAGCCGATGGCTGTTCACCGGCGCTGTACGCATGGCTGGGAGAGCGCAACCCAAGCCCCTGGGGACACCGAGGTCCTCTACCCAGCTTACAGGCTCTTTGAGCAACTGGAAATAAAGATTCTGCTTTTTTGCAATGCCTCCACGTACCATTTGATTCACTCTGAACACCAACAATATCCCATCCCTGGTTCCAAGGGCCCCATCACCCTTGGAAATCAGAAGCTTCTTGCAATTAAAAAAGTTTGTGACACCAGTGGGAGGGGGGCAAAATATGGAGCCCAGTCTCCCGAAAGCAAGATTCAAATCCAAACACAGTGTCTATCAGAGCAGAAAGACCTTTCTGAAGTGGCATTAAATGGAAAGATAGCACAGGTGACGCCAACATGCACCGAAAGAAAAGAAATACCTGCTGCAGGTCTCCAGGAGATGAATTCACGCAGGACGGGACCAGTGTGTTCAATCAATAATCCTGCCTGGAAACAGAGAGGAAAAAGTAATTAATACTTTTTCAGAATTTAAAAGATCTCCCATAACTGAACAAAATAAATATCATCTAACTCACTAAAACTTTCAACACTTACTAAGCACACTTATTAAGAAATAGAGACCTTGGGTTTGTTTTTTCTTTACACCATGGACTTTTTTCTGTCCTATAAAGGAACAGTTACTAACATTTATAATAATTATTATTCAGCCTTCTTTCATTCTCCAAAAATATTTTGTTCTACCAAATAAAATGCTTGGAAGAAAAATATTAAAGAGTCTTAAAAAAATCCTATCATGCAAAAGTTTCATGAACAGGCTTCTTCGGGAGCTGGTTCCTTCATGTCAGTATGAAGCCTACCAGGCAACTGCTTGGTAGTACCAATGTTAGCAATGACCACACATCCCATTCACTCCACAGAACTTTGGAAAAACCTTCAAAGACCACTTCTCTTTATTTTTTTTAATCATCTTAGCATTAAAAAAAAAAAAATCAAACATTGAAACAAACACCTAAAACTTCAGGGACGCGGTTGCCATTAGTATCCTCCACAAGTGGTTGAACAACCAACGTGTTTCATTAGAGCAGCAAGAACAAGGTTCAAAATCCAAATGCCACTAAGGAAGCTCCTTATCCATTTGAGACGAGACTCTTTTCTTGCTTCTAACGTCAGCAGACACCAGAGAGGGTCTCCAGACCTTGGGGAAGCGCTAGCCATCGCCAGGACTGGGCGTGCTCCCCGAAGCCCTGCTGCCAGCTGGTATCGGTTTATCCCTCACATCTCCAAACACTTCACGCATCTTTTAAAAGTCTCAACACCCAAAGACTCACAACATCAGCAAAAATCTCCGCTATGCCATTAATATTAAAGAATAAATCCCAAATCACTGGGGCTGCCGAGAAATCCAGAACATACGGATTGATTTGACCCAGAACCACAGCTGCCAGAACACAAGCTGAACTACCCCTACATTTAGTTATTTATTGTAAATCTCCTGATTTTTAGCAACCGACTCATGATTTCTAAGCGTGCAGGGCTGGCAGAGCTGCAAATCCCTTTGACTCATAGCATCCACGGGGGAATCCCCAACTGGCCTTCGCTCCCCACCCACTCGGGGAGTGCTGATGCAAAGGCGGCTTGCTGCCAGAACACAAGCTGAACTACCCCTACATTTAGTTATTTATTGTAAATCTCCTGATTTTTAGCAACCGACTCATGATTTCTAAGCGTGCAGGGCTGGCAGAGCTGCAAATCCCTTTGACTCATAGCATCCACGGGGGAATCCCCAACTGGCCTTCGCTCCCCACCCACTCGGGGAGTGCTGATGCAAAGGCGGCTTTTATCAGGTCCATAAACACGTCTGGAAGGGAACATGCCTCCCCGCTCATTACGGCCATCAGAGATTTCTTTGTCAGCGTATCTATGGCAAAGCTATTGCACAATAAACAACACGAAGCGCCCCGTTAAAATACAGCCAGTGTTTTGAGATCATACAAAGAATGCTGAAAAGATAAATATTTACGGGGTTTGATGAACTGCAGCGCTTTGCTAATGAAATCAAGACTTAAGAAACGTGCTCGGACTGTCCTTTACCCAAATGAGCAAGGCTTCGCTGTAAATATCGCTATTCAAAGAAACAATTTATGCGCTGTCTCAATGGCAGCGAGAGGACACATGGTAGATCAAAAGCCGACAGTGGAATCTTTTAATCGAGCTGCAGGGGGAAATTCCAACCCAACCACGCTGCCCATCTCCTCCTCCAGAATGTCCCCTGGCCACCAGGGACACGGTGTGCTGGTGCCGTCGCTGCACAGGTACAGGTGAACACCTGAACCGGGCTAATCCCAATGAGCAGAGCATTAATTTCAGCTCCAGTTTCCCCGGTTTGGATGCTGCTGGAGATGCAGCCATGGAGGAAAGCCCTTTCAGAAGGTGAGACGATGGCTTGACTCCTGTAACCTCTGTGGCTAAGGAAATCCTGCGTTTGGGCACCCCCCTCTTGACCCTGGGGATGGTTCAAATCCATGATATCACAATAACTTCCATACCCGATTTTTCATCTCAGCTTTAGGATGGGTAGACCAGCAGCATTGGGAAGCTAACCCAAGCACTCTGAGATTCTGCAGCGCAAGAGTTCCAAGTGCAAACAGCACCGAGCCCCAGCTCCTTTCCAACGCATCCTTGCTGCAAATTCACAGCCTGGACTCTTTCGCAGACATCCTGTTTTTCCCACCCTGTAAAACGCTATTCCAGAAATTCCATATAAACACTTCTCAGATTGCATTATATTCCCCCAGCAAAAAAATAAGCCAGATAAGAAACGCCTGCCTACAAGTGTTACGATCGTACTTTTAACACATCTGCACTTCAAAAAGACCAAAGAGAAAAAACTGCTCATCCCAGCAAATATTCCCTACAGCCCCCACCTCCAGTGCCTTTCAGGTGTTGGATAATCACATTATGCCATGAAACACGTGCAAATTAATGGATTCCCCAACCCTTCTTAGGTGGCCGATAAGCTTCTTAACACCGCTGACCTTCTAAACCCCCAAAACGATCAGCGAGCAAGATTAAAAAAAAACCAACATATGGTAGCATGTTTGAACACAATGGCTTTAAAAGGAAATAAAAGCTCTCTGTAGACTCCACATCCTCTAAATCTATTCTGTGAACAGATAAAAGCCACATTGTAGTCGAGTCTCCACCTAAACAGCTACAGCAAATCTAGGTCAGCGTGCTCTCCGAGGAGCTGATATATTAATCAGGGGCGCTTCCAAAGGGGCTTTTGACTAATGTGGTGTTTTTATATAGGAACTGGCAGCCACCACCTTTTGCAACTCAATACGCTCTCAAAAGCTCCAAGAGCCAGAAGTTACACTCAAAAAGTGCTTTTAAGCCGGTTGGAAAAAACAAGGCTGGCTTTGCCCTTATTCAATGAAAAAAAAAAAATAAAAATTATGCTAAGCATTGGTAAGAGCAGCTCCACCACAGCACATCCAGCAAGGTGTCCCCTCCCCAGGCAATGACAATCCATCTGACAATCCAGATCCAGGAGCCCAGTCACCAGACCAGGACTCCCATCTCCGCCGTAAGCTGCAGGCACCCCAAGTTTGCATCCTCACTATTTAAACTGGGAACCAGTCACAGGAAGCTTTCTGTGGCCCTTGCTTTTAAGCAGGACCATCCTTGCTGTCTGGAAATGAAGTTCCTCATCCCAGTTCTTTGGGACTAGGACTCAGGACATGGTTCCTCTTGATTGCATCGAAGGAACTTCACTTTTTTTTCTGCCCAAAGAGTCCAGAGAGAAGTGTATTAGCTCCAACAAGATTTGGTGGAAAAGAATTCAAGGTCCAGCGTGAGCCATTTGCTGCCTCCAGAGAGATGGCGGGAGGCGAGCTGGTGGGATGGAGAGCCTTTGCTATCCAACACCAAACGTTCTGTCTCCGTTCCATTCAGAAATTAAAACAATAATGTAAAAATCCTGATCTAACAGGTCTTGTTTTCATTCCTCGGTGAAACCAAACCACGGTTTAAGCCTCTGTGTGTGTACAAAGCAGACTTTTGTTTTCTGGTTATTTATTGTCACTATTGTCAGCTCCCACTGCTGAGGTGCAGGTGACACCACAGGACAGGACACCCAGGGGAGTCCCCAGCACGCTGGGAGCCCCTGCAAGGGAGCCCAGAGCCGGGAAAGCTGTTTCTCCCTGGCCATCCAGCCAAAAGGATGAGCTTCCTTATTTCCACGAGGACATAAGAAGCTCTTACTATAAAGACAACTTTTTTTTTTTTTTTGCCTCTACAAAGAGAGAAAAAAAAATATACATCTATACCAAAGGCTAACCTCTCCTCTCTCCCTGCGACCTCACCTTGCAAAGCCAGGATCCAGCTCCATCACCTCTGAGCTTTCCACCCTCCTCCCTCTCCCCCAAAACCTTTTGGTGCTGCAAGATGCAAGACTTGGGTGAAGAAAGGCAAGAAACCGAGTCCTTGGTCAGCACTTGCAGTGTCACATACCAAGAAGCAGTTAAAATATGTTTCTTTCAGAGCACACCGATGCCCAGACCAAACCCCTGGGGCTGGGGCTCTGTTACACCCCAACTCCTGTTTCAGGGAGAAACGCTCCCGGCGCGTTGCTCTCCTGCACAGCACCGAGATGGGAGCGCTCGGAGACCAACGGAGAGACCTGCAAACAGCCTCAGCTCAGTTAGGCATTGCTGATTACAGCCACTTAAGAAAATAAAATAACAAAATTATATCATGGAGTTGGTCGTACTGATGCCTGACATTAAGTTCCCACTCAAGGGGACAGTTGCTACTCCATGGCGCTGCGCTGTCAGCCTCAGGAGGGGCAGAGTCACAGCCACCCAACCCTAACCCTAACCCATCCCCTTCTACCTTACAGACCAACAAGAGTCCCGGAGGGGGATCATCCCCAGCCAGGCACTCTCTGCCCATCAAAAGCAACGATGAAGTCGTAGCACCCTAACTCCCACCCTCTGCTTAGCAAACGGTTTGTTTTTTCCATTTGCACCAGTTTTATGCCCACATTGCTGGTTTGATTACCTGCATCCCCTTCATTCTTCTGACCATTATCTTCTCCAGAGCCTGCAGTCTCCCTGCACGAGCTATTTATCTCCAAACCCAAATAAAGAACACTGCATGGGAAAGATGCACTTGAAGTTAACAGCTTGAATTAACAAGCCAGTAAAACTTCAAATGACCTTCTTTGTAGTTCTTGGCATTAGAGGAAGCATCAAGTCTTCCCTTTTTTTTTTTTTGTTCGCGTGGCAGAAGACGGGTGAATAGAGCACTGCTTACGGTATCAAGTGTCCCATTTCATTTTTGCTCTCTAACAAATAGAGGAAAAACCCCCTCTCCTTTCCTAAAAGGACTCTTCTCGGAGACAGGCTTTTACTGAATGATAAACAGTATAATTACATTTTAACCAGGCTGCCCACAAAGAATCCGTATTCAAACTACCCACGGCATCCTCCGCAGCTGAAAAGGCTTTGCAGGGAGAATCAGAGGAAATGGAGAAACTATTAAAATCACATTTCAACAGAATCATAGTATTTCTCAGTACAAGTCCATTAAAGAGATATACCGATACCTCCATCTCCTGTCAAGATTGTGTTCCTCTATTTATATAAAATGGGATGCTAATTCACCAGGACCGTGCCGCAATCGAATTCAGAAGTCGGCTGCATATTTCTTCCACCTCCACAGCTTAAACCAAGTCCCCCCCCCGAGTGCAAGATGCCGAGACAGGGGATGCACTGCAGATGCACGCTGCGCCCGCATCCCTTCGGTGGGAAGCCCGGGAGCGCCCGCACCCTCCCAGCGCCCCAGAGGGACAGCCCAGGCTTCTTGGGGAACGCTCCTGCTCATCCTATGGGCAATGGGATCTCAGCACGGAGAAATGGATCTCAGCATCCATTTTCAGAGGCTGCCAGGGCTTTGCACCACACAGGGTCAGCACACTGCTGCAGCCTGTCCCTGCTCCATCCTATTTTCTCCCCCAGCTGTTAATTCTGCATTTGTTTTTCAAAGATCTCCAAGCAAAGTGTTAATAAATAGAAGTTCTCAGGTGCCAGCGCATGATGTAAAATACCATCACACCCACCTCAGAGACAAGGATAATGTTAAAGTCTGGACTACAGGAATGTTTCACCCCATCACACTGAATCAAGCAGCAGGATTGGCACCAGTGACATTCCTACGAGTCCCACCATCCCCTCCGAGACAGGACGGGCACCAAGACCTTTCTGCACCCAGCCACACTCCCTACCCAAGCCTATCCGCTCTCCTGTGCCAGCAGAATTGTCCTTGATCAAAGATGGGATTTTTTTTTTCTTCCCCCCCTGAAAGATCGTTTCCTTTTCAGCCAGCGCTGTTGTGAAGGAAACACGCACCCTGGGGATAAAGTAGGATGTGCTCAGCAAAATTTTCAAGTTAAAAAAAAAAATAAAATCAACAAAAACCCAACAAAACAAAGCAGTCATTCCTGTCTTGAACAACTACATCTCTAGGCTCTCAAAATCACAGCTCAGCTGCTATCTGATACTAGAAACAGTCAGGCCCTACAGACACTCAGGGCAAGCTTAAAAATTTCCAAGTATCCCATATTCTACATCCAGTGAGGCAGGACGGGTTTTCCTTGGGAGAACTCCGCAACTGAAGACCTGTTTCCAGACTTAATCAAGTCACAATGATCTTTACAGGAGACACCCAGTGAATCAGGACCTGGGTTTCACGCAGCGGCAGAGCCCAATGCCCTCCTGCCCATGAGCAAACACGGACATACAAACTCCCAGACACACAAACTCCCAGACACGGGTGGTTGGGGGTTTGGTGTCTGTCCCCCACCACCGCTTCCTTTTTCTCCTCTTTTATCAAGTGCTGGAGAAATTCACTTTGGAACAAAAAGTCCAGATTCAGGACATTCTGGTAATGATCCCATCTCAAGAGGCATGTGTTTTCTTTAATTAGACCCAAAAGGTGAAGACATCTGGGTGTTATCCCATTGCCCAGGAGGTGTTTGGTGTGATGCTCAAGTGACTGCAGCTGTAAGAAGCCGCTCAGCTGGGCAGGGAAGGCAAAGGCTCCAGAAGCAAGGCAGACATCCCAGCATCTACCCAAAGACCAGTAAATCCATGGAAGCCTTTCAGCCAGCTTCCAAAGACGTTGGATCAGACCCAGAAGCTGCTTTTCCTCCACAGCTCACTGTGACTTTACTAGAGAGAGAACAACAAGCCTTTTTATTCCCATTTTCCAGATGTGGAGACCGAGGAAGGCAGAGAGCTGACATAGTGCAGGTCGCAGAGCCTGGGACAGGGTCACTCCAGATCCCCCCAGGAGACAGAGCAGTATGGAGGGAAGACACCAAACAAAACTCCTTCTTTTCACAAAGGGTAGTTTACACTTGTTTTCTTATTGCAACACCCAATTTTTCTGCTGAAAAGCAGGAGGCAACGTGGTGCACACCAGAGACATCACCTAATTATTTAAGGCTGCAGGGACACTGCCCTCAGTGGAGCTTCCAGAGACACAAGGAGAGGGACAGAAGAGGAAAGGAACAACCTCTAGCACCAATAAAAGAGAGACACTTGGTACACCCACTTGCCAACATTCAAAAGTTATAAAAAAGGAGTTTGTAAGAAGTAACACACAGACATACCTCTGGATGACACTGAGGAGCACAGGACCAAGAGGGATGAGGCTCTGAGAGAGGAAAATTGAGAACTATTTTGCTACCAGGGAATACCCCCCTGAAACCAAACCAGTTTCTATATCGAGAGACTTCACATCCCCAGGACTGAGAGACTGGCACCAAACATTGCTGGAAAACAACAAGGGGAAGGAACACGAGGAGCTTTGCATCCAAGACGGCTATAATCTCTCCCAACACAGAGCAGGCAGCACAGTAGCAGGACGGAACCAAGAGGGAGTTAAACCAAACCACAGCTCAGCCTCCCACCCACACACACAAACACCAGTAAATCACAAACCATTAAAATCAAATAAAGGCAATTCAGGGACACGGAGGAGCGAGACACCTCACTAACCTGCGGAGCTCCGAGGCTGCTGCTCAGGAAGAACAGGACAATGCTGGAAGATGCCAGGGCTCCAGCCAGCTCCCAGAAGAGATGAAAAAATCTCCAAGGTCAGCATCAGTCCAAACATAGCCCATTGCACCCCCAAATCCAGGAGGTCAGGAAGATCTATGCAGCCTCCCAGCAAGGGGAGGGTCACCACCTCTCTTCCAACTCTTTTACTATCCCTAGCAAGCTACTAAATGAAAAATTAACCCACAGCTCCTACCCAAGTAAATCCAAACAGCATCTCCCCCACCACTCCTGGGTAATTTCAAGCCTGCTGCCAGCTAGGGAAGCTGGGCTGGGCTCTCCCACCCCGTTTCTTTCAGCTGCCCATAACCCCCAGTTATCCCACCTGCAGCTGGGGAAGCAGCAGAGCTCTGGGTGGGGAGGGATGCGAGGGTGGGATGCTACCCCACCAGGGCTGGTACCTCCTGCAGAGCACCACGGAGCCTGGATGCTCCCCTGCCGTGGGTGGCTGCTCTTAAGAGTCATTTTGGGACACGTTTTTCAGCAGTGCCCCTTGATGATTTCCTCCTCCATCACATCTGCTTTGCTCTGGGAGCCACTCGCCCAGCATGCAAGCAGGGCACAAGGGGCTCTGGCAAACACTTCTGCAAGCCCTGGCTAGGAGGGGCGCATGTCTCCATCATACCTGCTGCTAAAAGCTACAACAGTCCTTCCAGCGCGTGCCGTGGGAGCACGGGCACTCCTATACTGTCCCCAACAAGGCCAGGATGCAAGAATACAGAGTTACACTTGGCTTTTCAGTTGTGGGCTAAAGGAAAGCGAGATGGAGCCAGCACCTTTGACTCCAGCCAGAATTTCAGCAAAGATCAAGGTCTTGGGAGAGTGCAAGAAGTTGCCCAACAGCGAAAGAAAAATCTGATCCCAATACCAGCTTCCCCCCCCAGCACCTGTGTTAACCGGCCATCACCCCAGAGGCTGAGTAGGGGGATGGAGAGCACAGACTTGGAAGAATGTGGCAGAGTCTCAACAACAGAAAAGTCTGCAGAGCTGAGAAGCTGAAGGTTAAGTTTCCACTGGAAAAGGGAGAGGAAAGCTCAGAGAGCGGGACGTACAGAAAGGCAGCGCTGGCAGCTCTCGCTGTGTTCTGCGTCTCCCGGGCTATCAGCGCTTCTCCCCAAGTCCAAGTGCTTTGAATCACAGGAACACACAATAATTAACTTCCAGTAATTACCGCCTAAAATTCAGGACTTGAGTTTTTAATGTATAGGGTGGCAGAGAGAACTTCAAAATGACAGCAGAGTGCTTCTGAAACTGTAAAAAATGAACCTCAAATTTATTAGACATCTGAGACCTCATAATTCTGAAACCAGCCTCGTAAGGTTGGAAGCCAGGTCACAACTTATTAAAATCAAGGGCCAGCTATACTGTGAGTGTGAGCAAACAACACATGGTACAGAATGAGAAATACCCTGAGCTACTGGAAGCAATTGTGTTAAACCCTTCGCTTTCCTATTTATTTAGTTTTTTATGCTAAAGGTGAGGCCAGGAACACATCCCCATCTGCACAGAGAGACCACGGAGGTGAGCCTAAATTATTTCCAGTGATAAAATACTATGTCTGCTTGCAGCCTAAATAACCCACTTTTTTTTTTTTTTTTCTTTTACCCAAAGAAGGCTGCTGGTTAAAGCCTCGCTCAAGGGATGTGCTTTTCTGCAGCAAATGGCCGAGCCCCGTTGCCCACCTCCTGAACCGGTAACTCCTGAAATCACCCGGGTTTATCCCGCAGATGGAGCACAGCCTGACGCCATAAAGCCACTTTCTGCAGCTCTTACCATGTGTATCTACCCCTCACCTAGGTGCAAACATGCTCCACTCCCCGTGCAAGGAGCAATTTCACTGCTATCAGTTGTATAAAATCCTTTACGAACAGCAGCTGCGAGCGCTGCCCCTGCAGCCCAAGCACGTCCCTCCTCTGCCAGAGCAGAGAAAAAGCAAAGCTGGCGAGCATCGCTCACTGAGCGCCTTGCTGAAGCTCCGGCACCGACAGCAGACGATGGAAATGATCAAATCCTGTCCCAAACGCAGCCTTCGAGCCTGGGATGCTTCCCAAAGCCTCTCTTACTCCTGAGCAAACTGAAACCCAAGAGGTGTCTGGACAACCATCTCCTGCAACCTCGTGGTGAAACTGCGGGGTGACGCAGCTGCGGAGCTTGGGGTACCCCCTGCTCCCGGGGACCCACGGTGGCTGCTCCCTGGTCCCTACAATCACTCCCCAAGTCACCGAATCAGTGCCAGGATGCCTTGCAGGAACCACGGCCGCTATAGCTGGGTCTGTGACGTTGGAAATGAACTTTCCTGCACCCCAGGGCTGAGCCATTCCATATATTTCTATTTAAGGAGGTATTTATACATCCCCAGCACTCTGAGAGATGGCTCAGTTCGGCTTTAACACTTCACTCCCTTGCAAGAAATCTCCTTGCAAAGCTTCACCGCGACCAGCCTGCTCTCCTGACCACCACCATGCTCTTCCCAAACTCTGCATCCCGTGCTGACCTCCGGGATTTTGTGGATGTGCGGAAAACCCAGAGGCAGGACCCTGAGCGATCCCCCCAGGGCAACGCTATTTCTGGAAGGAAAAGAACAGCAGCTCTTCTCCAGCCTCGCAGACTAACTTATGGGATGTCGTTCCTATGGAGAAACCTTTCACCACCCAGTAACGGTGTCGACTCCGCTTTTGGAAGAGCAGCAAAATTCCCAATTGCCAAGATTCCTCGTTCCCCAGCAAAATATGGCCAAGGGAAAGCCAGCTGTGACACCCCTACAAATATGCTGTATGGGAAGGCTGGAGGGCTGGATGGAAACTGGATAGCACACCTCTGGTATTTGCAGTGTATGCATTATTTTCCGAGACCGAAGCCCATTTTCATGGGGTTATAAATCAGCTATAATAAAAATTAATTCTCAGGCCAAAACGCTGCCCAATAATACATTTAAAAACATATATCTTAAAAAAAAATAATAAAAAATTGGGGGTGGGGTCACATTGCCACAGATTCTACTCCTGAAATTTCATCCCACACCTATCTGGTCCTGCAGAGCAGGGCTGTACTTCGAATTTCAAGTGAAATCTCGCAGAAAATGGGCTCAGATTCAATAGCCTGGACTCAGCCGATGGGGAAATGGTCAAGGGAACGAGTGCTGTCGGCAGGTCAGCGGGAACCACGCCGCCCAACCCTGCAGAGGGTTTACGTGCCACCGAGATGGGTGTCCTGTGTAAATACCTAGGAACAGCTATCCACGCAGGTATTGATTGAGTTTCCCAACCATCTCAGGCTCAGCTGCTGTGGAGAGCAGCTTTCCAAACCCTTTCAGGGGACCTGGGAGCACAAATTCCTGCAGGTTTGGTAGAATCCACATTCCTCACCCTTTAGAGACTTTAAAACGACAGTTTTTGGGAATCAGCACAGCATTGCGTATAACTTTTCTCTGCTCAGACAGCAAACACGGTCCCCAGCTATTTATCTCATGAAAAAGACAGCGGGTTTGCATTCCTCCAGGAAAGTTGGTCATGCAATTATTTTTTCTACTTGCTATGACATGAATTAGCGGGTCACACTTAGTGCCATCCCCTAAGAAACCCGTCACGTCTCCCATGCAGAGGGGGATCTTTCCCCCTGCACTTCTTTTCCAGATGTTTTTTAAAGATTGTGCCTTTTATGAGGATAAACTTCAGTGCTAACATCCAAGCCAATATTTGAACTATTGGAGAGGATTTCCCTCTCCACAGGCAGGATTTTTGCCCTGTTAATAGCCACAGTTTGGGGAGAAGGAGGCAGAGACAGGCTGTGGACACCCCCAAGGTGATAAAAGCAGCACTGGCAAGACAATCCCAGCTATTCCAAAAATCTCCCGACTCAGAGAAAGCAGGACACTTGGTGAGTGCTAAAACCATCACTAAATACAAATATATACTCTACGGGAGAGGGGACACTGGGAGAACGATGGCAGCAGCAGTTGTAGGAACTCTGTTGAGGTTGCGGGTACGCTGTACGGTCTCATATCTAAAATAAAGCAAAACTCCTGCAGAAAGTGTGTGAAATGCCATGTAACCAAAAAACCAAAAAGGGGGTGGAGGACAGAAAGCAGGAGTGGAGGGATGGCAGGACCCAAGCTGAATATTTTCCTTGGTTTGGTTTTTTTTTTCCCTATTTTCAGCCCTGAGGAACACCAGGTATAAATGAATGCATTTTAATTAGCCACCCAAAATAAGGATTTGCCATCCACTCCATGGAAAGCGATAACAGGAGAGCGGCCAGGGGCAGAATCCTGCAGGATGCTGATGGCAGTTACCCCAAAGTGAGACGGCGGATGGAGGGCTGGTCCCAAAATCAGCGACGCACACGCCAGGCAAATCCCCCGGCACAGCACAGCGGAGGCTATTCGGAGAAGTCAGCCCTTGGCAAAGACCAGCAACGGGCAACCTTCAGCCAGAAACCCTGGGAATCTGCGGATGCACCTACTTCACAAACCACTGGCAGCTGCAAATTCCTGCTTTTCATCTGGGCTTCACGTCACCGCTTTTTCGCCGCAGACATCGCTGTCTCTGCACCTTGCTTTCCTCTGCTGGCAGACGGTGACTTTGTCCTTGGCTTTGTCGAGTCCTTCCCACCTCTCCAAAAATAGTCTTTTTTTTTTTTTCCCCACTTTAGATTTATTTTTAGCTGTTACATTCCTTTCACCAAAGCAGGCAGCAAACTCTTTTGAAGATATTTATCTTCCTTTAGTGGCCTGACGCTGGCTCGCATGGCATGGAATAAACTGGGGAGGAAACTTCCTGAACTCCAAGAAGCATTGAATGGGTGTAAAAGCAGCACCACTCTCCCCAGCAGGAAATGTTGCTGTAAATTGTCCCAGTGGCAGTCTTAACCTCACAGAGAAGCAGCAAAACTCATCACTTACCCGGTTGGAGGCTGATTTGGTTTTGTAAAATCTGGTAAAACTGAAGGAAACTGTATCTGCAATGAACCAGCTCGGTCAGATCATCTGTTGGGAAAATTGGTGGACGTCGTTAAAAAATACAACTTGCTCCACAATGGTACAGTTGGGAGAAAATGCTTCAGATATAGGAAACAGAACGTTTTTGTCTCTGGTAGGCAAACAGCTTCATCTTGCAGGGAGAGCGCCGCAGACCTGTGCCAAGCGCACGACGAGAATTGAGGGTGAATTCTGTGTGAACAGGCAGAGAGGGCTGCAGCATCCCAAACTCCTCCCAACGGGGGGGATGCTGTCCTTCCCAAGACTCTCCCCTGCTTCAGGAGCAGATGTGAAGCAAAGGCAGCAGCTCCCGGTCAGTTGGATGGGAGCAGCCACACCTGATGCGGGTGGATTTCCACGCAGAGCAAATATCCGCCGGCGTGCCAAGCAGAGAGCCAAGGACCGGCGGGGGAAAGGCTGAAAGTCAAATAAAAACTCAATACCCAGAAAATGTGAAAGGTCAGACGGTGCCACTGCAGCACGGTATTTCATTTCATTTCATCTTGGACACGGCGCAAGCCACTCTTTACGGGAGCAGCTCAGTCCTGGTGTCATCACCGCACGTCTGCAGCTGGCAGTGGGAACGGGGCTGATCCAAGCCCTGGTGCAGGCGGCTGCTGCGTGGCGAGGCTGCTCGGTGGAATCCCAACTTCTACACAAATACAAACCTCTGTACGTTAAAAGATGAGAAAGCATCTCCCAGAAAGCTTCATCTGCCATACGGCCGCTGGCGGTGGGGATGCTGCTCCCGGGAGATGCTGCTGCCCACTCAGCACCGCTTCCACGCAGCATCCTCACCACCACGCAGCATCCAGGGGACCCTCAGTCCCCCCAGGGACCCCCCCAAGCCCAGGCATGTCTCAGCCCCCACTGTCAGTGACTTTGAGGGTCTCATAACTTTTCAGCAGTGCCCAAAGCCTCCCAGCCCTGTATCCGCTCTCTCCCCGGGGGATTTCTTGTCCCAGAAGGAGCAATCCCAGACCTGATGCAACTTGCGTACTTGCAAGGGTTTCCCTTGGATGAGCTGCAGTAGAATTGAAAGGAAATAATGAAAAGAGAAAGCTGAGCTGGAGGAAAAGGAAAAAAAATCTTTTCTCATCACCAGCCCAGGGGAGTTTCACAAATTCACATCTGTGCCTGCGCCAAAGCTCTGCCCATCCACAGCCCAGCGTCTTGTCCCACTCCCCCACCCCGTCACCAGTTTAAACGAGCTGGGAAATGCCCTGGGGACAAAACTCCAGCACAGGTCCACCTCTCCCTCCTGCTCACTGCAGAACAGCCTCCAAACCCGTCCGCAGCGGCAGCCAGGAGGCAGGATGCATCGCTTGGGATGCGGGAGGTTTGGAGAAGGGGGGTGTCGGTAACTGATGGGGATTTCTTCCAACTCTGGAGTCTGCAAAGGTGAGAAAACGGAACAAACAACCAAGCAGCAAAGAAAGGATCTCTGTGATCTAAGAATAAAATGAAGCTGGGGAAGATTTCGAATTTCAGTGTTTGCGTCACCCCTTTCTCATCTGCCCTTGAACAAAGACAGATAGTGAAATACCCCTGAAATAAGAAAAAATATTTAAAATGTGATATAAATGCTGTTAGCATGGGGCAGGAGCACTTGATATTTTATCTCACTCAGAAGGACAAAAGGTTCATTAATCATGTTGCACTATTTTATGCACCATATCTTATCTTCGGATTGCTCCCTATGCTCTCTTTTACAGGACATCTGTGAGCAGAAGTGGCAGCAGTAAAATACTGATTAATATTATTACACCCCAATGTTCTTCACTGAAATGGCTTTATTGCTTCGGAAGATGCGAACGCAGGCATCGCCTCAAAATGCAGCTACCTCCTGGGTGGGCTCTGCCCACCAGCAGAGCATTTAGGGGGAGAGAAATGGAAAATCCTCGAAAAATGAGGAAAAAATAGAATGCCTTAAGGAAGCTGGACTGTAAGGGCACAAGTAGGAATTAAGACAGAAGAACTCCACAAAATCCCTTCTCTCCTGGGAAAGCGCTAACAGACCTCTGGAGAACACGGCTGGTGTAAGACCCTAATTCTTCACTAGATGAAGAAGAAATGAGAACGCCCATTTGCATATTTTATGGCTCGATGGACAAGATTCCCCCATCATCGATGATTAGGTGCTTTTACAGTTTTTACTGAATCTCTTTCTGAGAGTTTCTCTGATGTGGAACACGGGATGTTTTTATGCCTGGGTTGGGAACAAGCGGATAAAGCCGATTGTTGGGCGCCTGAGAAGGTGAAAGCCCAAATCCCTATTTCCCATCAACTGACCATCGGCAGCAGGGCTCAGATCCAGCAGCAGAGCCCAGCTTAGTGCTGAGCTCTGGACTCAGCTTCATCTCTGTCACCCCAGCCTGCTCACAACGCTTTAAAAATCCCCACTGGAAAGCCGATCTTACGACACGTGGAAATTGGTGCTTTCAGAGGCGCTTAACGGCATCCTCCAGCCGAAGAGC
>NW_010112712.1:0-11187 GCF_000699245.1 Pterocles gutturalis | reverse complement strand
GTGGACACGAGGAGAGGGGTGGGAAGGGGCTGAACGTGGCCACGAGCGAGCTGGCAGGGATGGGAGGTGACCACCAGATCTGCTGAGTCTCTATGCGTGGTCTCAGGAGGAATTTGAACCTGTTTTGCAAATTTTGGGGATTTTTTTTTTTTTTGAAGTGCTGGGGAGAGCTGGGTGGGAGCGGGGTGGGTGCACCCACGAGAGGGCAGTGGCACCATGCACACGCCGGTGTCACCTCTCCCAACGCGCTGCTCCGGCATGGCAGGGCAGAGCTGTCCCTGGATGAGCCGGATTATTTGAATAATGCAAACTAGGGGCTTGCTGGAAAGAGAACCAGCGCGTTTGCGAAGCGATGACCTTCAGAGAGGTGGAGACTCATGAGTTATGAACCCATTGCTGCACCCCCCCCCCCACGCTTCCTCGCTCATGTATAAACTTACGCAATGATTTATTTGCATCCTGCACGAAAACAAATGGATGTTTTGCATATTTATAGCATAAGATAAAGCGATATTTAAACTGATCAAAGACAGCGGCAGATCTGGAGGCGATTACAGCAAGTGTTTTCTTAACTGAGGTCACGCTGCACTTTGTGCGGGTGAGGCTGCGGATCTGCTCAGCACATGTTAGCGCAGGATGAAGGGCAGGAGATAGAGGAGCACGCTGCAAGTCCTGGCTTTCCAAGAGCACTGACAGTTCAAGCAAAACTGAACCTGGCTCCCTGCATCGGGCCTTGGTAATTACAAACATTGTACTGTTTGCAAAATAAAAAAATTGAGTCCTTATGGAGTCCAAGCAGCCTAATGGAAGCAGGGTGGCAAGTCTGTCCAAGAGTTTCTGAAATGTGTCCCGAGAGACGCGTGGATTACTAGTGTCCTGGGACTATGATTTCATCGGTTCTCTTCCCTCAGCTGGGCTGCGGTAAGGGGCTGGACGCATCCTCCTGAGCCACTGTAAGGGAAAGAAGCACCGCGCAGCAGCACGCAAGTGGTCCCCGACCCAGCTGGCAGCAGGAGCTCGCTAGCCCGTAGCGCCTGGATTGCTTGCAATCTGCTATCGAGCGTGATAGAGCTGAACGGTGGAAAAAGCAACTGCCAGATTCAGAGAGAGACAGTGACTTCTTTTGGTATGGGAGAACGCTTCTGCAGCTTTTTTCCAGGTGCACGTTCAAACTCCTCGTAGCCAGGGCTCTGATTTGAAAAGCTGCAAGCTGTCTGCAGCAGGAGAGACAGATGCTTCCTTCTGCAAACCAGACCTGGCGCACCAAAGGTCGGCCTCGGAGGGATTTTCCTCTTCGGCATCTTAAGCACACCATTGGGCAGGTGTCCCTGCGGAAACGGGCAGAGGATGAAATGGACATAACGCTTTCCCTCGCAAAGCCTCGCAGTGACTGCAGCTGGGCAGAGCTGTACACCCAGGGAGGACCAGCTCTCCCCAGGCTGGCAATGCTGTTCCCCCACCCCACAAGCTGTGTGTCTCCCCAGGGATGCAGGCAGGGAGACTTTCCTAACAGCCAACCCCATGGGAAACCTCGAGCAAGGCTGCTGCAGAGAGATGTCCGTGGTGCATTCCTTGCCACTTAGTTCAGTGTCATCACCGTGTGTTTTATTTCTGTCTGCTCCCTTTGAAACAGCAACTTCCCGCTCTCACACTGAGCCCCTGGGCCAGCAAACTCCCAGCCTCCTGAGGTCCGATGCCGAAAGAGCCAAGTGTCCCTGCAACAGGCACTCAAGAACTCGCCTCCTCCTGATTTTCCAGCCTTGCAAAGCCACGTTGTGACTCGCCACCCTTTCCACCCCGTGTAAACGACCGTACGGGCCCAGGGGACGAAGCCAGCTGGGATTTGCAATCCCTCAAAGAGGCAGAGCCGCTCTGGGATTTCATTCCCGGAGACATCTGGGCCCCTGCTGGCCCCCGCAGACCCCGATGGCAACGGCATGGCAACGGCACGGCGTCCCGGAGACATCTGGGACCCCGCTGGCCCCCGCAGACCCCGATGGCAACGCCATGGCAACGGCATGGCACAGAACTGCGAACAAGCTGCCGGGACGGGAACATCTCTCCTTCCGTTTAACGGGATGTTGAAATTACAAACGTGTCGTTATCTTCCACCCCCTGTCATCCCATCTACCTGCAAATAATTACCCTTGTCCTCGCTCCTTTTGGCACCTCGGCTGCTGTGGGGAGGGCAGCGTCTGCAGCTCGCCGTTATCGACACGGAGCACATCCCTAAACCACCTGGGTGTACCGCTTCCTCCAGCAGCCTGAGCATCCATCCTGGTGACAATGACACACTCCCCGAGCTGGTTATCAGCCGGTCTGGGGCGGGACGGGAACCCCAGCAGCCGCGGGCTCTGCAGGGTGGATTTAACCGCTGCTGGTGTGAGGGCTCAAACAGATTTGCTGCAGGTGGAAAATTCCCCGAGAGGCTGAGAGCTCAGAAACCACAGGAATTTTTTGCAAGTCTTCTCCTTAAGTGCCAGTGAAGGTGACTACAAGGCTGTAGACTCAACAGTCTCGACTGTGGAGCATCTTGGTGATGCTCTGGGATGGGCAACACCAGGTGGTGAGCAGAAAGCTTTCTAAGAGCCGTCTCCTCTGAAAAATGTCCCTGAAAAACAGGGGAAGTTGGGAATAGAAAAGCTACAGACTAGTCTTCTCTGCTCCTTTCAGAACAGGTTGGAGCAATCTGTCTCGCTCAGTACGGGTCATAGTCCCTCTACCACGGAAAAGTAATTATTTGGTCTATAAAGGGATTTTTGATACAAAATACGTGAAAGAACTCCGACTTCCCATCGCCAAATTCCTGCATAATACATAAAAAGGCAGAGACATCAAAGAGCATCTTTCAGAAACCTTCCAGCAGATAAATAAAGAGCTGTCCTTCTACAGCAACCAGGGGAATGGGGCTGCCACAGGGCGTTTGGCAGCTTTTTGGGGGAAATTTCACGTTTCGCACCATCGACACTCACTGAGCAGGGCTCCCGAAGAGTTTTGAGCAGATTCATTGCCGGTGACCAGGGTGCACCCAGGCAGGATTGGGGTGCAGAGCTGCCACTGCCTCCACCCCACTCGACCCCGAGCATGTTCCCGATGTGGGACAGCTAAAAGGGGGCAAGAAACCCACGGGGCAGCACGGAGGTTCCTGTTAACCGGGGAAAGACCTTTGCAGGGTCTGCTCTTGCGTTTCAAAGACTTGTATCGCCCGTGTATATCACCCCAATCAAACTGGGATGGAAATATGCAAATCACCTAGAAATAAAGAGTTTCACATCCCTTTCCCCCAACGAACCCAACCCCCTTCAGTGTGTACTTGATCTCTTGTACAGTCTGCGTGTTCTTGGCAAGTCCAGTCCCGACTTTCCATCTGCATCCCCCAAAAACTCTGCAAAGCCCTCGGAAAAGGACAGATTTCATCATTCTTATCTCAGCTTTATAGACAACATTTATCTTCTCTGACAGAAATCAACTTGGTCTGCGAGCAAGACGACAAATTAAAAGGCCACGAGACCCAGGAGGGCCGGGATTGTTTGAACTGGCGCATTTGGGGGGGGGGATGAAGTCTCAGAGATTAGCATTTGTTTCTAGTTTGTCCCTTCGCACGTGGTGCACCCAGACCGTCCAACACGTCGGCACTTGCGGGAGACTAAGCAGGGCCAAGGCAGACACACGGAGCGCAGACCTCGGGGGCTGCAAACGGGAGGTTTGGGAGACGGGGGCTGCACGCCCGCCCCATCCCCGCAGCCCCCTGCCCTCCCCGCGCCGCTGTGCCTGTCCCACAGCCATGTTTCTGTTGGCTCCCGTGCCGGCTGGGCTGCGGTACAGGGATGAAATAATATTTGGACATGCTCGATGTTAACAGCAAGGGTTCGTTTGCAGTAGCGTTGCGTGCCGGCAGGTCTCGCAGGGTTCTGGGAAGGAGAGGAAAGGCCATTTGCCCCGCTTCATGGGTGCAGAAATGGTTCACGGTCCATTTTGACCTGGTAAACCAAGCTGTTCTGGATAGGATCCTCTGCTGTCCAACGCCCTGCTCAGGATGGGGAAATGCCACCAGGATGGTGGAGCAGATCCCTAAAGCCTCAGGGTGCTCTGAAAGTCAAGGGGGGTTTTGGAAATCTGTTTTCCATCAGGTTTCTGGCAAACCTGGGCTGCCAGAATCAGTCCCAAATGGAGCAATGAAGTAAGCAAACAAACCCTGTGCTGGGCATCGTAAGGTCCAGAGACCATCATAAGGTCCAGAGACCATTGTAAGGTCCAGAGACATCTACCAGCTGGGACAATACAACGCGAGTCAAGGGCCAGAGCTGAAATCTCCCCCTTGGTGGAATAAGTGCAGCAGCAAGTGAATCAAAGCAAGCTCCCTGCCCAAGATGGAGATCCTGGTTTTGCAGACCAGGCACATTTCTCTAGGAAAAACTCTGTCCTCCTGGGCCCCGCACAGGCTGGATTCTGAGCAGAGAGGGGGGAAGCGTTGGTCTGGAAAGAAATGCGCCATCTGATCTGCTCCCCATGCATTACGCATTGGTTAACAACCGTGTTTACATCAAATTCCTCTTCTTGGGTTACCCAGAGTCTAAGCTGCTTCGTGCGGTGCAAACAGACTCAACACCCAGCTCAACGGAGGAGTCCATCGCAACCTCCGTGACGTGCCAGAGATCTCCAGCCAGGCAAAGCAGCCTGCTCCCAAAAAACACAGTGTCCTGCCACGGAGAGGGTGTCTCCACTGACCTTACTCTACCAAAGCTTCCAGGTTTTGTTTGCTTGAACTCTTTAGTTTCTGCTTTATGGTTCCCTGGAGCTGACACACTCATCATGGACGATGCTCCAGAGTCGACCCATCGCACCAGCTCAACGCCCAGCCTCTGCAGAGGCCAGGACACCGAGCAGCCCGGCCAGCGCTGAGCAGAACGGGTCCTTGGAGGTGGCGGAACCAATTCACGAGGAAATGACCGACAAGGCTGCTCTGGTTGTAAAAAACCCTTCAGGAGAAGTTTCCAAGAATGTTATTTCATGTTGAACGGCGCCAGCTGAGCAGCGGGACCAGGTTTATCCCAGCAGCAGGTGCAGTGACACGGACCGGGCATCCCACGGCCAGATCCGCCGGCACCGAGCGTGGAGAGGCACCTGGAGATCTGGCACGTGTCCCTCAGCAGCACCAACGTGGTTTTGCCTTTGGCTGAGTTCAGCCTCCAAATCCAGCCATCCGAAACGTTTTGCTTTTCTCTGCAATGAAATGAGCATGCGCAGAACTGATCCAAGAGATCAGTTCACTCCAAGGGGGTTTTCTTACCACGGTACACGCATTTTGATCCTAGAAAATTCGGTTGGGGGATTTTGGCAACAGTTTTACAAAGACCTGCACAGCAGCAGGTGCCAGATGCTCATACATTGCGGTGGGAGTTAAGCACGCAAACAACTCCACGGAAAATCCCCGCTGTCATTAGTAAGAGATCACGGGGAGATGCCATTTCTCCCCGTTACGAGTTACCACTCACCTCCTCACGTCTAGTAAAGGTCCAAAGAGTTCACGCTCTGGAGACCTTCACGCAGTCTGGAATGCGGGTTCGTTCTCTGCCACCCTTTGAAGGTCATCATCACCAGCCACATTTTTCACCTCCAAGCTGAGATACAAAAATTGTCCATAAGTAGCCTCTAGCATAGGGGCAGGTGAAGTCACAGCTTGAGGGTTTGCCCTTTAAAACATTTCCAAGTAGCCAACTCCAAGCACCTCTGAAAATCACACTGTCAGAGCCCGACTTAAATCCCCAAATTAGAAGCTGTTTCTTTTAAGGAGGTGACCTTAAATGACACGCTCAGCGCAATGCTCTGAGTCCATCACAGAGCCAAGACGAGACTCCAGCTCTTCTGGTTTCGATTCCTCTCCCCGATCCCACACGTTTGGTCCCTTACGCACCGCTGTGCCAAGAAGCCAAAGGCTCCACCAGCACCGACAAGCTCAGCTCACTGGTGTCCAGTGCTCGCCCTCCCCACTCCGCCTGCTCAGGAACCTCCAACAACTTTCACAGCACCAGGTCATGATCCAGCCCCTGACTTCAACCCCATGAAAATGACTTCTAAGGTCCTTTCCAACCCAAACTATTCTGTGACTTCAAGCCAGCCAGCCCTTTGCCTTCTGTTGGGGCTCCCATGGGCAGAAACCTGCAGAGAGGGAAGGAATTGGCCACTTCCCTGAAATAAAAGCTCAATGAGACAAAACAACCCTACACAAAACACCGCAGTCGCCATCCACTATTGCAGAAGCCCAACTGAAAGAAGAAAGCGGCTCAGAGGCAGAAAATAATTGATGGTGACTGCAACTAGAGGATGGAGCTTGTGGCTGGGGGACAGCGACTCCTGAAGAACCGGTGGTCCTCTCCCTCGCTCCTGCAAAGAGCTGGAGTGATTACGAGGTATGGGGGGACAGGCATCGCTACTTCCCACCAGACAGAAAATGGGGGGGATGTGGGAGTCAGTCCTTGAAACCAGCCGCATCCCTGGCAGGGATTTGCCCAGAGGGAAAGCTGCGGGAGAAGGTTTGCCAGGACGTGCAGCGGCTCCGAGTGAGGATTTGTGATCCAGCCCAGCCGGATGCAGGCTATAGATTTCTTCAATGCTCCCGGGAAGAGCAGCCCTGCTGTGCTTAACATGGAGCTGCCATCAATTTTCATGTTATTTTTCAGAAATTCCCGCTGACGATGGGAACAAAACCCACATCCTTTCATGGCAAAATCTCCATCCACTAGAGCAGCAGGAAACGATGATGCTCGTTTCCAAGGAACAGAGGCCCTCTTTTCATAAAGGGCCAGGGCAGGACAGAGAGAATAACCACCACAAGGTTGGAGAAGAGACTTACAGGTGTGGGTTGGGACCATGGTATTGCTCAGGAATGGCAAAGCCGAGAGGGATACAGCTGCTATGCAGGTAGGGAACATGCAGCGCCTCCCACTCACTATTCTTTACTATTTTTTTCAGGTGTGCTGGAGGTAAAAAAGTGACACTTTAGACCTTTTCCTATATTTCACAAAGATTTCTGCAAATGTACGATTGTCAAAGCCAGCACAATCTGAGCCTGCCCTCTCGATCTGAACTAAACCAAATATCATTTTGCATCTTAAAAAAATTAACCCCTATTCCAAGTCCAACCACCGACCGTAACAGCATCATCAGCAACTTCAATCCATTTCCAGGATATTCATTTCGTTCCCCCATCCCACTGCAGCCACTTCCCAATTTCTTGGCAGGCCCCAAGGAGGAACAGAAGACACATTTTCACCCCCTCCTTGCCCCAAGAACTTAATGCCTGGAGCAGAAGAACCAAACCATGCCTTCTCTTTGGGTCAGCGTGGTCACCGACACCCCGCTGCACCCAGGACTGGAATTACCGGCTCAGACCAAGCCTAATCCTGCAACAAACCATTTCTAACCTCGTACAGGTGTAGTTACCCCGTATACAAAGATGACCGAGGTGTGTGCACAAAACTTTCCACCACCTGGGCTCTGACCAAGGGATGCCAGGGCTGCGGAGTGGGAAATGCCTCTCGGAGGACTGGGCAGGACTCTCCCTGGTTTTTGCTTTTTAAGGGCTTTTCACACGTTGTTTGAAATTTTGGTTTATCCATCTGTTTGTAATTCTGATAAGGTTTGGGTGTTTTATAGTTAATGAGAAATTATTTTATGCACCCCAAGCTATTCCGAGTAGGAGAAAGGTTGGGGGCTCTTGGAAGCCGCTGCTCCGGACAGCTGAGGAAAGCACATTTCCTCCAAGGCCCTTTAAGTTTGGACTCACAGCACTGGGGTCCTCCAGGGGACCCCACAGAAGTCTCTGCTCAGCACAGATGCTGTCCCCATTTTCCCGCTTCTTTCATTCCCAAAGGCTTGCGGCAGGGAGCCTCTCTCCCACGCAGACACACAGCATCCGTCCCTCCCACACTGCCCAGTTTACGATACCCCATTGCCACCCGGCTGGGGATGCTTTTGCATCATGTGTTACCAGTCCCTAAGCAGCCTCAGGTTTGTTACCCATCCCCAAAATGACCCATCACTAGATCTGTGCTACTGCCAAAGCGAAGAATCCATCCGTTTTACTACAACACCAAAAACTATTCTTGTGATTGAAGATGGAGTCACAGGAACGGAAAGACATCCTCAGCAACCCACGCACCAGTTTGGCTCCCATCAGCTTCTCCATCTGGATCCTACCCAGCTGAAAAAGCATCTGGTAGCTCATGGAGCTCTCAAAGGAGGGCTGGACCCTAGTCAAGTCCTTATCCTGGGTGTTGTATCAGCACAGCCTGTCCTTTTCCGACCATTTGCTCCCCATGGATCGCCTCTTGATTCCAACCAGCCTGTGGTTTCCTCTACTCCCTAAGTCTGGTACTGAACCAAGAGATCAGCTTCTAACTACTTGTTGAAGGATTAATTCCTCTTGTTGCCTTGCTTGAGAAACGTTCGTGCCCCTCGGTCATGGCTAGACTGAGTCACTTTCTGGCCAGACACAAGCAAAACTCCTCTGAATGGACAGGCGAAGCCAAAGGACCAGCTTGGTCCTCAACGTGACAACAAACAAATCATTCATCCGCTGTGAATGAAGCGTTCCCAACACAGCGAGGGGAAAGGTTCAGCCTTACTGCACAGCCTTTGAGCTCTGAAAACCATCCTTCCCACCAAGGCGAGCACGTGGGAGGGTTGTCACCTCTGCGCTTCGTACAGCTGGGTACGGCAGCAACGACTTTCACTCGCTGTTTGCTCAGGAAAGGTGCCAGATGTGGCACTAACACAGGAACGACGGGTTGAATAACCTTGGATTTGGGGTGTCTGAGATTGAGCGACCCTGGGGTATCTTATCCTTTTAAAATTCAGGCAAGAGGCTGGAATATAATCCATTGGGACCAAACCAATGGGAGGTGATCACTGCTGGAAGTGGGGAGGATGCTGGTGGGTCTGAAACTCTCCCTGAGCATCTCCAGGGCCACTACTGCAGGGTGGAGGAAGAGGGGATGGAGGAGGTCTCAGCAGCTCTCTGTGCCTCAGCGTAGAACCAACAAACCATTTGCGCAACTCGCTCCACCAACGCGGTTATGGGTTCTGGGCAACACGGGTGAAAACGCTGCATCTCACACAATACCATACTAAAAATGGTAAAAGCACATGAAAGCCTTAGCAACGCCACCGCAGAGCTGGAGGGGGTCTCCATGCGCAGTTCCACCAGGGAATATGAACCTGGCTTCGTTTCAGCCACCGCTTCTGGAGCAACAGGGCATCCGGGTATACCAGAGCTATTCCAGGAACAGAGCTAAGTCATAAATAGCAGCAGAAGCAGAAAGAAATTAAGAGTTTTGGGTGAAGAAGAACAGGCATGTGTTCAGCTGAGATCTGGAAGGAGATAGGGAGACAGAGGCAGACGCTGCTCTAGATGGCAGAGGCAGCAAAGAAGAAACATTGGCACATGCTGTCACCTGCTATCCGGCTCTTTTTGGAGCTGGTTGGGTTTTATTTTGCCAGGAATTACTAGGACAAAAGCAGAAGCCCCAGCAATAGTGCAGTGAAGCGGTGCTTTACCCCAGAAGTGGGAAGGAGACAAAGCCAAGGCACCTCTCTGCAGCCCAGGGCAAAACCCACTGGACTGCGGAGCAGCCGGAGCCCCTCCCTGTCCCAGCCCTGCCCGTGCTCAGCCCCGCTGCCAGGACACAGCCCGTGCATCCAGCAGAATGATCAGCATCCCGGCAAGTCACGGCTCGTGCTCTGTTGGGAGAGCAGGGTGGGCGACACTAAGGTATGATGTGACCAGCTGTGGTCACCACGGTGGCCAGGCTCATCTCTGAGCCCGCAGCCCCCTGAAGGAGCCACGGAGGTGAGCGATTCATCCATCCCAAACACATGCAAAGCCTGCTCAGCAGCCCTGGGGATTTTTATCTTCAGGAGGCTCCGGGCTGACCATCAGCAAACACTTAGAGGCAGTACGGGTGGGTGGAAGCCAGGGTGGGCTCTGGATGTTTTGGAGATCATTTTTCATGTTTTTTCTGGGGTGTTGAAAGAAACCCTTCATTCCCCACGCCTCTGGGAGCTTGAGAGATACAACGGGGTGCTGCTGGATCTCTGGAGCTAATTAAACCCAAGCAGCGAGGCTCAGCTGTTGGAGAAGGCTTGCTGATCCGTACTGAGTACGTCAGCATCGCAGAGGTGTCCGCTCAGCAGTTCTCTCCCCGGCTCACACCCAGTGCTGCAACACCCCTAGAGGGTCCATCTGTGAATATCACAAACTCCAGAGCAGAAATGCAATGGTTTTTCCATCCCAGCAATGCCTCAATGTCGTGCCCAGGCTCCAAGCTCCAGGAAGACGGACACTGTCCCCAGCGCAGGGCTGCTGGCCAAGCCGCGCGGCACCAGGGGAGCGGAGCCATGCAGAGCGCGGGCAGGACCCAGCGCTTGCAGCGGGGATGGAGAGACCGCTATGAGAGGTCAGCGTGCAGAGACTTTTAAGAAACTGGCCTCAATGACTCACCAAAATGAGGGTTTACAGCAGAGCCTGGATTCAACCCCTTGTCTTCTGAGCCCTTTCCCAGGCAGCGGTTCTGCCTTACAGAGAACAGGAGCCCATGTGGAACACGAGGCTGTTCTGCAAACCGAACCCATCTGTCGGGTGTCCCAGCACACCCCATTTTCTCAAATAAATCTTACCCATGTTTCCACTCACACCGAGCAAACGGTTTTCCAGATGGCACCAAAGAGGGAGAAAGGAACTCTAGCGGGATGCTGCGATGGAGCCGCGTGCTCCCCTTGACTTGCTCGTGCTCCTCCTCTGCCAACTGGCGAGGGCTCTCCTACGTGAACGGGGGCAACGGCAGAGCCACCTCCGAGTCTGTGCAACTGACAGCAAGTGACTTAAAAAGGGGGGAAAAAAATAAATTCATAAACCCCCTTTTGTTCTGCTTGGACCCAGCTGAGGGAGGTTGATATAAAAGCACGGAGAGCTGAACCGGAGGGAGACGGCTCCCTCGCCTGCCAGTTGTGTTGTTCAAATCCAGCTCGCTCTCGGTAAGAAAACAAAATCCAAGCCCAAAGCCATCCCTGCGCGGAGCTCCGCACTCACATCCTCATTTGCATTTCTCCAAAAAACGGCTCGCTTCGTTGCTCCTGCGTTACAGTGCCCCAAAGCTGCAGAGATCACCCACCCATCGGCGTCACCCC
>NW_010112711.1:0-26809 GCF_000699245.1 Pterocles gutturalis | reverse complement strand
GCTGCTCCTCAAGGGCCTTCAGGGGTTAAATGGCGGCGTCAATGCGGCGACCAGACCCCCGGAAATACGGGCATCGGGTTGGCTCCCGCTCACAGCGGGGGGAACAGCGGAGCCTGTTGGGCTGTTGGAGATCCAGGCTTGTTTTCCTGCTCACCTGAAATTCTCCTTGGGCTCGCCAGGAGGTCCAGTACGCACGGAGCGGCTCTATGTCTGGTGACACTTTTTAGCCAAGGCGTGCCCATCCACCTTCCCCAGCGCTCCCATTGCTTCAGAAAAACTTACCTCGTTGTGAAGTGTCACAGAGGGCAGATCGGGTGTCAGTCATGGGTGCCTTGTCTGCACGCACACCTTCCCCTGCACTTGGGAAACCAAAAGTGGTTCAGGTATTAGTAGGCATCAAAGAATCCATGCCAAAACTTGAGACAAAAAAAAAAAAACCCAAAACAAACCACCACCAAAAATCCTGTGTTGCAATAGTTGTACTGCTCACACAGTTTGTACAGATTTTGATAAAGCGTAAGTGCAAACACCTAGTTTGGTAAAGGGTTTGTTTTGGCGTTTAAGAAGTCTAAGCAACAAGTTTGTGTTAGCTTAAGACTTGTTTTCTGCTTGATTTCAGGAAACCGTTATTTAGGAAACTCATGGGAATAAATCACATAAAGCAACAAAAAGAGTGGAAAAAGACTGTAGCGTTGTGCAGTATCAGTCAAGACTTATAGTTCTGGAAAGTAGCAGATAGTGCAAAAAATTAACTAGGTAATTAGGTAATAACAATATTTTTGTCTCCTTTTTTTAAAAAAAAAGTTGTGATCTCTTAGTGTAGCAATAGTTTAAGAAAAAAGACAATTTTGAAGACTGAATTCTCTGTTCCTTTATTTCCAGAGCAAGCAAAAGGCATTCTGGACAGCAGAGACTCCATTCAGTCCTTAGAGCTGGACAAGCTCAAATTCTAGTTAGTTTGGAAGTTCTGGTCTTTTGAAGGCAGATCTTTTATAATGTTGCAACAGCAAACTCTGCATGTGCAACACAATAAGTACACAGGATAATACGTCTAGAGGTATTTTGATATCTCAGTCTGTCTTGTAAGCACAGTCAGTACAAAATTCTTCAGTTGTTCATACCCATAAGTAAACGCCCAGGCAACCTATTATATTTCCTCAAAGTATTTGCCAAAATATGTTTTTTTAATAAACTCTTTTTGCTTGTTTTTTGGTAAGGAAGTAGGTAGTTAATGTAATGAATGGTCATTTTGCTCAGAAAACCTCAAACCTGAACAGAGCTATTTCTTGACTTCAACTTTACTTTGAAAAGGACTTAAATTATCTTGGCTGAGATTTACACCAGATACTCTCTTTCTCAACAACAAAAAAAGAAATAGGTCCTGTTTGATTTTAGTACACTTGACTAGGTTATTGCCTGCTTTGGTAACATAGTGTAATTTAGAGTGATGTTAGAAAGCTCTCTTAGCGACCAGTTAGCTTCCTCAGAGAAGTTATCATCTTTGAAAATACAGGCTCTTATTTTGCATTGAAATATGCAAATTTCTCTTCATATCAGTCTCTAGTTGCAGTGACAAAATTATTTGCGATTTGCTTTTGACTGCGAGTTAAGGTTCAGTCTAATAGTTGTGATTTGAGCTGGGCCAAAAGTGAGGGTTGTTCCCAAATGAGTGCTGACAAAGCTCAGGTTTGGGGTTTTTTGTTTGATTTTGGTTTGGTTGGGGTTTGTTGTTGTTGGTTGGTTTTTTACTGGCTTTTGTAAGTGACAGTAATGGCCTTCTTGCTTGATGTTTGGACATTACATTTTTGCTAACACAACTAATACACTTTCAGAAAGTAAGCAAAAAAATACTGACTCAACGTAACTAAGAAATTGTCAAATATGTTGAAAATGCTAACACTCTTTAAACAGTAAAAAAAAAAAAACCTTTCTATTTGACTTTCAGATTGAGTTTCGAGGGTTCTGTTGAGCTTTGTAGTTGTAGAAATTAAGAAGTATTTTACTCTGACCCATGAGGAACTTGGGTCTCCAAAGTTTTTTAGACTTCAAAATGAAGAACCTTTCAATAGTAGTTTCACCCATGTATCGTACATGTAGTTATCTTTTAGGTGTCAGTAAGCACTATTATTGGATATTGAATGGACTGCATCCAGAACTATTTGGTTGAAATCACTAGCACACTTTAACAATATTTTTTTTTTCAGCTTTCAGGTGAAGTTTATTGAAAGCAACAATGGAACGATTTGGAGTGAAGTCTGCTCCATCACGTAACCGCTCGAAGACTGCTTTGTATGTAACTCCTCAGGATCGTGTAACTGAGTTTGGCAGTGAGCTACACGAAGATGGAGGAAAACTCTTCTGTACTTCCTGCAATGTGGTTCTGAATCATGTTCGCAAGTCTGCGATCAATGACCACCTCAAGTCTAAAACACACACAAAGCGAAAGGCAGAGTTTGAGGAACAGAATGTCAGGAAGAAGCAAAGGACTCTGACTGCCTCCCTGCAGTGCAACAGTACTGCCCAGACAGAGAAAACCAATGTCATCCAGGACTTTGTGAAAATGTGCCTGGAAGCTAATATTCCACTTGAGAAGGCTGATCATCCGTCTGTGCGAGCCTTCCTGTCCCGCTATGTCAAGAACGGCAGTTCCATACCTAAGTCAGACCAGCTAAGGAAAGCATACCTGCCTGATGGGTATGAGAATGAGAACCAACTCATCAATACAGAAGACCGTTGAGAAGAAAACTGTTTTCGTCCTCGTTGTGAAGTTTTACATATTGATGGTGTGGTTTATTTTTATATTCATGCATATATACAGTGTTACATATTGGTTTTACAAGCTATTTTGTATTATTGTAGAAATGACAATCTATTTGTGAACTTTGTGGTATGCCATAGACTGTTGCTAACCCTGCTGTAGACTTCAGAGCTACCTTGATGTAGAACTCATGATGAATGTAGGGAACATACCTGGCATACACCTTGTCTATGTTCAGTCTGGCTATAACTGATGCTAAGAAAAAGGCACTTGGAAGGAGGACCTCTCTTACCTAAACTGTGCATCTAAATGTATGATAATGCGATAGTGATTGTTGATCATGTCGGTGGATTGCTTTGTCTGGTGTCCTGTCCATCAGTGACCAAGAAGAAGTGCTGCACATTTGAAATGCAAGAAGCTGTAGAACGGTTAGTTAAAATATAACCGCTCTGTTGGGGGAGGATTATTGCAAATTCCTATTTAAGTTCAGTTTATGTTCTAAAACGGGAAACATTTTTCTTCTAAAATACTCTCTTATCCTATTTGGTGCAACTGTGGATGTATTCATTATCTAACTTAAATAGCAGGTCACTTGTATTGACCTCTGAACTCCACTGTTTTCATAAAAGGTACTAGTTCTGCAGGTTTACCATGCCCTCTTTTTTAAAACCACCATTTCATTGTCTCAGTTTAACATGTCCCCTTTCTGTTTCAGTGCCAGTCTTTGAAAGGTGAGTAGACAAACCAGTGACTAAGTGTGGTTTGCAGTGCAGCTGCTGGCAAGCGAGACGTATACAGGACCACGATCTTAGTAGAGGGGACTAATGCCTTTTTCTTACTGGCAGGACAAAAGATGCTAAATCCAAATTGGGGGCGGAGAAGGCACTACATTGTGGAGATAAGAAGGCTTTTTTACAGTGCACAGAAGAGGCTCCTCCATCTTTTTTTTTTATCTCTGGCCTTGTCCTCAGCCTTTTAGTCAAAGGAGGTGGAGTGTTGAAAATGGTTTTCAAAATAGTTACTGCAAAGGCTATTCAATACCTGTAAGCGCAGATTGGAAAGTGTGTATACTTTGAAGCTATGCAGGAATTACAGAGCTGGGCTGTATTTCTTACTCTGCCAGGGCCACATCTATTGGACTGGCAAAAAGTAAAATGGGAAATCAAAGAATCTCAATAATAATCTGAAGTGAACTATTACTGAGCTATTCTAAATTATTATGCCAAATAGTCCATTTGATGTAAGCGCTCTATAAAGTTTTTGAATGGAATGAGGGAGCATTGTGCAAAGTACTGAAATATGACCAACTTCTCTGCTCTAGATTTGCTTGAGATGCTCTGGGTTCAGGGAGGTGCCAAGCATCTTTCTAGCAGCACAGAAATCCTCCACTCAGTGGATAGAATGCACTAAGCATGCTTTAACTCCCTCAGGTGGAGTCAGTTGTTCTGTTTGGTTTCCTTTCCCCAGTAAAGTTTCAAAATATCTGTTTCTCTGTATTTCTTTTATTCCAGATATTTATGGCAATACTAAGTAATTGCTAATAAGAGACAAAATAACCTGCTTATTTTGTTTCTGTAGCTGTTTCCCTAGCTATTTCTAGAGCAGTCTCTTTTGCAGGATTGAAAGAGACTTACATACTTAGTAACAACTGGTTTTTGCCACATTATCTTCTCGGGAAATGTACTTGTGTTACATTATAACCATGTCTTGTAGCCTTCTGCTACCAGACCTGTTTTAATAAATAGGCAAAAATGAGGGGCCTATCCATGTGTACCAGTACCGACGTACTCAGTACACTGCTGCACCTTCAGTTCCTGTTGAAGCCAGCAGGACTCCATGCAGTCATAGCAGTCCTGTCAATGATAGTGGTTGCTGGTTTAGAACTTCAGATGGAAATAACAGTAGTAATTTTTTTTCTCTAATCCTAGATATCAAAATATGCTTTCCAAAATATTGTTTGCTATTGCACAAGCTTGGGTTTAGCTTAAGATCTGAACTGCCTTGGGCTGTAACTGTTTTATAAAGCTTCTTAAGCCAAGTGAAAGGTACACTGCCAATAGCCTTGTCTGTCCGGACAATAATTGAAAGTGTTCTTTTAGAGCTGCTGTTTTATTACAGTGAAACAACATCCTTGCTTTATTTTTTTTTTTACCTTATGAATGCTATCTTAGAGTGGAAGCAAAGAGAAAACAATGGAGTATTGAGAAAACAGGCTTCCATTAAACAAAAGCATCTAGAGAAGATGGTGTGATTAAAAGGTATCAATTTGGACTGGTTAGCTCAGTTCTCGCTAACCCATGTTTAACTTTCACAAGCTGCACCCCATAACCATTTTATGTATTTTATGCTGTATGTTTTTCCGTTGACTGGCAAACTGACAGACATTTTGAAAAGCTTAATGGTAACATTAAATAGGCTCTTGCACAACTGAAAAAAAAAATCAAGTTACTTTCACTTTTATGGTTTTACATGAAAATAAAAGTTAGCAACATCAGCAGCTTTTAAAAAAGAAAACCAGTAATTTTCAATAAGGCAAAGCAATATTAGAACACTTAGTTTCTCAAAAGCTTACTCTACTTATAAAGAAGTCTATGTACAGAGCCTTAATTTACAGAATTAATACAATTCTGTGTTTTCAGTAATTATTCTAGTACCAATTTATTTTTTATGCAGAATTACTGCAGAGGTTATGAGCCTGGTGAGGAACCTTATCAGTGTAGCCATAGGCTACCAACTCATAACAGTTCGTAAGCAAAAATTGTTCATCAGGATTTTGAATGGAACTAACTTAATTCCAATGCACAGCAGTTTGTAGAATGCTGATGTCTTAATAATAGAATATTTTTGTTAAAAAAAAGCCACAACATTTTTCAAGCTTTTTGAAAATCAAGATACTGATCCATTGCAACAAACATTCATAATGGAATAAAACAATGAAAAATTAAGCACTTCCAGGTAATCTAAAAAGAATAATGAATAAGTAAGTTTATATTCATGGACATAACCCAGATCATCAACAAGACAGTTACAGTTATTTTCTTTAAAAGTAAAAATGGCTCCACTAAGTCTTGGAACGGAGTCCTGCAAACACTCAAGTCCAGAGCATAATTTTACCAGTGTGGCTATAATTGGATAAAGCATAACCTTGGTTTAATTGCTATTGATCTTAGGGAAGATTTACAGAGGAAGTTTTCTGGTATATCTAGACCTAAGTAATAACCAATTCCTAGAACAGAGGCTGTGGTTAAGTTGTTTAACAGTCTCCCTGGGGTTTTCCTTTTTTCTGCAAGAACACTGCATTATTTTTCCATGTATTTCCTGTAAGGAGTACTCTCAGAAGTAAAGGGAGGATGGCAGCAACGTCCGCTTTTCATTTTCCATACATATGTAGGGACAAGCTATAAGGGATACTTTTTGCCAGGTGGTTTTATTAACATATTTGAAACTCTAAATATAATATTAAAAAAAAATTATTTTCTTCTCTGACCATGTACTTACATTAGTTTAGCCAACTCACATCTAAAATTACTCCAAAGTGCTTTTGTTGGAACAACACTTTCAAAGAGTAAAATACAAATCAGAACGTTCTCTGTTTTGTGCCTACTTACATGTAGGCACCATGTTAGTTTCAGCTTGCATGTTCTTGAAAAAAACGTGGGCAAGTTCTAATATTTTTAAGCATTTTGAAGCCTGTAATTTGGTAGGTCCCTAGAGGAGATGAAACATTTGCCATAAGGAAATGGAAAGCTGTTTTTCAATTGAGAGAGAAACTTGGTTCTGCAAAGTATAGGATATTCTCATGATAGAAGGATTATTTTTAGCCAGAGCCCCTTTTAGCAATTCCGTTGAACTGAACAGTGAAATGCTCCCTGCTAGGTTTTGCAGCATAATGAGCTGGTTTTCAAGGGGAAAGAAAAAAAAAAAACCAAAACCCACCACCCCAAAAACCCCTAGACTTTGGACAAGGATAATATCTTATTTATATTTACATATAAAGAGAGGCAAGACTCACTGTGTTGTGTTCACATTGTACTCACTGCTCTTTGTGTAATTTGAGTGCTTGTCTTCTTTGTACAATTTTAAGGTTGTGTCTAACTTTCAAAATAATTTTTTTTTTAACAAAGCTTCTCATTGTAATAACGGTATTACAGTTTAGTCTGTTTTGGGCTGGTGAAGATGCTTTACTTTTGGTTTGGTGGTGAGGATGTTTTGCTGATGGTAAGGGGCCACAGAAATAGTTTTATTTAAACAAGTGATGGACTTATGATTAGATACTAGAATAAGGCTGAAAATACCTGGGTCCTGCACTGCCACAAGACTTCTTGTTAGAACAATAAGACCCGAGTAAGTGATTTAAGTTTTTCTATTAAAATATTATCGGAAAATAAATACTTTGTAAAGTTTTCACTTGCTAATAGAAAAATAGTCCTTTTAAAAAAAAATTAATTCCTTTTTCATAGAATTTATGCATGATCTCTTATTTTGCCAAGAAAGCAGTTAAAGAATGTGTGATAGTTCACATATAATGGTAATACAAGATAGTAGAAACAGATGGTGACAGGAAAAATTAAAGAATGTACATGCTGTTGTTCTAGCTTAAAGTTATATCAAACTATATATATTGAAGCAGTTTGTTGATGTATCTGTACAATCACACTGAAGTCTGTTTCAGGACTGGTTATACAGAAACCCCATTGCCTGTCAAGTATGTGACTTTCTTCATGGTGACAAAAATTCCCTAATTATGCCTTCTGTTGCAAGTGAACACCAAGTGAAATAATTGTTACCTGTTTTGACATATCAGTAAATGATTCGTAGGTATAGGGTCTTGCAACTGCCTAATGCTTCAGGTCTTTTCAGAAAGGGCTTCCATAATGTGGAAGAATCAGGTCTTTCCAAACTATCTGCAAAAAGGTCACAGTTTAATCTCTCTCTTAGGGACTTCATTAAAATTGAGCAAATAACATAAGCCCATCAAAATTATCAAGTGTAGGTATGATTGTTTGCACATTCCTTTTCTTGAATTCTTCTCTGGCTTGGCATCTCAAAATGGATCAGTGATAAGCTCATGTAGCCTCTTGACTCATGAATTTATTCGTCATTACTTTCTCATTTTCAGGTCGCAGCACATTAAGGCTGAGTTGCTTTTTGTTGCCTTTATACCAAATGGAAAAGCTGAATAGAAATAAACATACCCTTTTGTAAAGTTTTCTTGTGTGAACAATTCCTCTTTGAAACAGCATATGTATATTTGCAAAATCAATGTATCAGTAAGGATTTGTGTGGAAGCTAATGCAGAATCAGGGGAAGTAGATACTGAAAGTTTAGTAATCAGACCATGCTAAGTTCTTATGGTGACAGGTCACTTTCCTAAATGAATCATGCTGTATAACTCATATCCACAGTGCAGCAGGATGAAGTGTACATAACTTCTTTTAGGCCACATTTATACTGATAATTAAGTTTGACATTTGTCATTTACATAGGCTGGACAGCAAAGACTGAAGGAGAGACAATCTGTAGCAGTTCTGCTTAAGTAAGGATTTTTTTTTTTTTATCCCACCCCTTTTCTCTTTCTAGAAGGGGTTTAGAATTTGTGGGTCTTCTGGTGGTAGAGGCCACCTCTTTCATATTCAAAAGCAGATAGCACATCTTACAAGTAAAAGCACAAGGTGCAGTCTCTGAGAGAGGGTACAGGGAGCTACTGCAACTGTCACTCAGGCTTGACGGAGGGCAGCCTCAAGACCAGTGTTGCCCCTGAAGTTAAATGTTATGTGTTAGGTATACTTAATACAGTTCTATAAAATAGAAAATTGAGTACAAAATATAAATTATAAACAATTGCTGAATAGCTATTTCAGTCCATTTGAGCTTACCTTTTGAGTGTCCCAACTCCATGCTCACTTTAGGTGTCAGAAGCCAGAAACATCTGAAGATTTAGTCTTGCAAAAGAACATCTGTTTTGCTAGAAGATTTCTGCTAGACCTGGAGGAGTACATGAGGAAGATGAGTGGTTTCAGTTGGTATGAAAAGCCTGTGTCCAGCTGAGCCAAACAAGCACAAGCGATTTAAGTTTATTCATGTTTCAAATGTATCCAAAGTACTTAGTTCTCTCTCTGTGTCTTGTCCTGTCTGTAACGGAGAGGAGGGGGAAGTAAAAGCAGAGGACTACTGAAGTGACCAGTGCTCTCATATGTGTTCCGTGAACATGCTGAAATAAGAGTAAACATTAATTAGGAAGTTTCTACTGTCTTTCTGTGGGTATTTTCACTTTTTCCTCTGTCGTGGTTTATAAAGCCACAGGGACAGTCCTTTGTTGAACACCTGGTGGGCTGAGGCAGGGACAGTGAGGGTTTCACTCACCACTTAGGGTCACGGGCAAAAAATCGACGTGACTTGGGAAGAAAAAAAAAAAAATTCATTTATTGACTTAGGGTCACGGGCAAGAAACAGACGACTTGGGAAGAACAAAAAAAGCCCAATGGAATTTATTAACTATTTACAACAAGAAGCAGGATAATGAGAAACTATGTCTTAGAAAGGCACTTCTCCCCCACCCCTCCCTTCTTCCCAAAGCCCAAATGCTTTGTTCTGTACCTTCTCCCTGCCCCAGCGGCACAGGGGGGCAGGGAATGGGGGGTGTAGTCAGTTCGCCGCTCTTTCATCCTCAGGGGAGGGCTCCTCACAGTCTTTCCCGGCTCCAGCGTGGGGTCCCTTCTCACGGGACAGTCCTTAAACTGCTTTGGTGTGAGTCCTTTCCACACAGGGCCGCAGTCCCCCAACGACTACCCGGCTCCGGTGTGGGTTTCTCCAAAATTCCTACATGGGGTCCTCCACGGCTGCATCTTCTCATGGGCTGCACCAAGGGACAAACTGTGCGTCACCATGAATCTTCACGCTGCAGGGGAAGTGCCAGAGGAGGCGCTTCTTCCTCTTGCTTCTCTTCACTGACTGGCATGTCTGTGTAATTATCTCTCTCAGATCCTGAACTCTTGCTCCTCCCTCTGCCGCAGGTCTTCATCGGCTCCCGGGAAAACAGCCTCTCGGGCAAGCCATGGCGGAGGCTTGGGCTACGGCAGGTCGGTTTGCAGGCCAGACCGGTCTGCCTAAGCCCGGGGCCATGCCAACCCCCTTGTTCCGTGCCCCCTCTTCAACATGTTATTCACAGAGGTGCCGATTGGCTCAGCCCTGGCCTGGGGTGGGTCCAGCCTGAAGCTGGGGAAACTTCCAGTCGTTTCTCACAGGGGCTGGATCGGTGGTACTCCTTCCCCCACTCCCCCTCCCGGTTACTAAATCCTTGGAGCCGGGGGGGTGGGGGTGAACCGCTGGCAGTCACTTACAGGGGCCGGCACTGCAGCCCCTCCCTTGCTGCCAGCAGAGCTGGAGTCCAGGGAAACCTTTAGCAGCTACTTACAGGAGCCACTGCTGTGGCCCCTCCCTGCTACCAGACAAAAACCGCCACACAAAACCATAACATCCTCCTATCTGATCCTTCTGTTCAGTAAGAACTATTGTGTCCTTGAGGAAAATAAGGAAATTTCCATTTTTCTCCTAACCAACAGAGTAGCTTACAGCAATGCAGCAGAGAGAGGGTATCATTCAACAGTTCTTTTCAAAGCTGGAGGAAAAATAATTAGGAGCTGTAGAGGTTCTTAGGGGTTTTTTTGTACATTGGTTTGCCTCATTTTTTTTTTTTAATCTATCCTTCAGTGTACAGAGTAGCTCCCAAATTCAGTATTCTATTTCACTGCAGTAAATGAGACCTCCCTACTTTAATTCTTTTGTAATTAGCTTTAAATTGCTTCCTCCCTCCCCTTATTTCTAAAGCCTGTCATTACCGTAAGACGAATCAAATAACTAGAATTCCCATGCTTACACTTAGTGTTTTATATACTGCAAAACCCTGAGTAGATTCTTAACCAACTCTGTATTGAATGAAGGGACACCAATTGAGAGCATCCAGGCTCGTGCTCAGCCTGCACTTTAGAACCTGGTGCGATATGTATTTGTTGATTTAACAAAGCTTAGCTCATCTCATTAAACTGAAATTGCTTAGGAAAAAGCAGGGAGATGCAGACAATCTCATGCTGTCTTGTATAGAAATTAAGTAACTGATCCCTCCTTTGTTGGGGAGCTACAGTAGAAGGACATGAGGACAGGCTGCAGGGGTCAACCATAGCTCATGCAGCGGCACATTTGGCTGCAAGCTGCATGATCACTAGAGACAGACAAGGAGCTAGCTGAGAGACTTAATTATTGTTGTTCCTGAACTTCTTCATGTAGTGTAATTAATGTAATTTTAAGTAGACTTACTGGAGCCTGCTATCTAAATGTCATACATCTCTGGGTAGTTGGAGGACAATGTCTAACCACCTGCAAATGGGGAGAATGCAACCCTAAAACACAACCTTGTCTTGTCAGAAGAAAAACTGAGGTGGAACAGAAGGAATATTACATAGTTGAGGTTTTTTTTCCACTTGCATTCAGTAAAGAAGCAACAGACATGACAAAGTGGACTGAACCGAGTGAATAAACTTTCTATTAATAGCAATCCTCAGGTGTTTAAGACTATCCAAATTTTAATCCTTCTTTTTTTTTAGCCTCTTTCTGAAAATAGTGTCCAACACACACAGAACTGTGCTAATCATTGTTGGACTGCACTGAATTCTTAGATCTTTACCAAATACTTGGCATCTGTTAGGATTCAGCTAAGGTCCGATTTGCATATAGCAAAGTTACTGAGTTAATGCAGACAGTGGAAATCAGTGCCATCTAGTGACATCTTTTTCTGCCATCTTCAAATAATATCTCATCTTTAATTAAATACATATGCACCTCCCTCTCCTAGTTATGCGGTTTTAGATTAGGACTCTGATTTCTTTCTTTGGCAAATAGTTCTTTTATGTTTACTTAGTATGTGCTATCTGTTGAAACATGCTTTTAAAGGAAAATTAGAACACTTCAGTGTTTCAAATCCAGGGACTGATTTTCTCAAAAAAAAAATAGAAGATAAGTTAGCATTTGGAGATCTAATGTATGTCTTTTATAACCTAATAATATCACAAAAATTAAAAAAGCTCCCAGGGATGTCTCAAGGAGGTCATAAAGCCCTAACAAAAAACCACAAAAAATTCATATTTTTTGCCATCTTCTAGCAGATTCTCAAAAAAGAAAAAAACCAAAAACCCCACCAAAAAACCTCCACAACTCTACTCTTAAGCAGAAAGGCACTGAAGGAAATAAAGTGCCAGCAGTGACAGTAGAAGTCACATTTGCTAAAGCCTCTTTAAGAAAAGGACTCCAAAAAACATAGATGAGTATCCAAGATACTTACTATTGAAAATTCAAAGTCAAGAATCCTCACAAGCCCCTAAGAGCATGTGGTACGGCGAATATGTGCTCCTTCCTGCACCTCTGACCCACCTCACCTCTCCGGGAAGGCTAATGTAAGACAGTACCCATTTTACAATTCAGAATACTTCCACAAAGTTACAAACACTGAATTACCCGCCTAGAAAGCCAGTCTCAAAATACTGTAGAGAACGGACAGGACTTTGTCTTGTTAGAAAGCTTCAGTCAGTAGCAAAGGACTCAGCCCAAAACAGTTCTTCTAATAAGAACACAGACATTAATTACCAACTACTAACACTACATTCCTAGCATAAACTTTGGGTAACTCAACACAAGCAGAAATTACCCTGCCAGGAAATGCATCCCTGAATGACCAATTTCACTCTCTAAGCTAGCTGTGGATTCAGCCACTAGATGTCTTCACTATACAAAAATGCAATCTGCAGTACTACTATTTTGTCTGAAGTGGAAGCATGCTGTGTGTTTCACATATTTTCCATTGAGGTTGGATTGTAATATTTGTAAGGCTATTTCAGTTTCTCACAAATGTCAGTATGATTCTCCTGATCATCATGTACTTAGCCAGACACTTCTAACCATAAAATTTTGGAAAGCAGTTCAATAATTTTCTCCAAAATATTACTTTGAAAAAAATCCTGATACATTAGATTTTTGTTAGAGCATAATATGCATACATTTTGTCTAGAAAGCATAAAATATTTAGAATAGAATTGTTCAGCTGTAAGGCATCTACAGCGATCATCTAGTCCAACTGCCCAACCACAAGTTAGTGTGTTAATTAAGGGCATTGTCTATATGCCTCTAATACACTGAGAAGCTTGAGGCATCAACCACTTCTCTAGGAAGCCTGTTCCAGTGTTTGACTGTCCTTTTGGTAAAGAAATATTTTCTAATGTAAAGTCTGAACATCTCCATTTTAACATAGGATTTCATAGCTGCATGAATTTCTTCCCTGGTTTCTATTTATGGTTGTTGTGTTTGCATTATAAGCAGAAGTGATAATTGCTGCATGCAAAGTTTCTGTTCAACCTTAGTTTGTTTCTAACTTTATGAAGGAGCTCTGCATTGGCAGAATTTTTTTAAAAGTTTCAGCTAAATGGTTCAGTGTTTTAGAAATACCTAGGGGAAAAGGTGTCAAGGACATGCTGAAGAAGAACCCACAAAATCCTAATCCAAATTACTTGGCCTTATGTTATGGGGATGCAAAAACTAAATAGCAGCAGCAATCACCTCTCATAGTGCAGATTATTATAAATCAATCTAGTGCAAATTAAGACTGTTCAGACATGTGTTTCTAACATCTACCAGCTTGTGAAAAGTGAATTTGTTCAGCTTCTTAATTTGTTAATGTTGAATTAGAGTAACACACAACGGCTGAACAAGTTTATAATACTGTTGTGCATCCCTTCGCTCTGCTGTACTGCTACTTATAAAATCAAAACCTCAACTGCAGGAGCATCTTTCAAAAAAAAAAAAAAGTCTGCAGTTATGTTTGTTACACTGTAAGGGGAGACAGAGAAGGGTGAAAGATGTTTTGCTTTGAATCACAGAGGAGTTCTGAGATTATGTGAAATGAACAAGCAGTTCGTGTTTCAATCACACACAAAAAAAAGAGAACTGCATAACCTATCAGATTTTTGCAGATACATTGCTTCCCCACCCCTTTTTGCATTGTCTTGGCAGAACAACTAGAAAAAGGAATCAGCTCAGACATACACCCCAGGTAAACCAAACAGGATGCAAGAGGCCCATTTGAACTGCGCTTCTTAAACCCACGGGAACTTCTTCTCTCTACCATGCCCAGAGAATCAAGGCTCCTCCCGTCATGTTGATAAAAAGAGTATTACTGCACACTCTTCTAGCAATGCTGGCTCAGAGCAACTATCAAAGTTATGGTAAGATGTGGTCTTATAATTTAACATGTCTGTAGTTAATAAACATTGCAGGGGGAGAACAGAAACCAAAGCAGTGCTTAGTGTACCTTGGAGATAATCTGTGTCATATTTTATTAGCATATCAGAGAATCCTAATTTGATTGAAGAGGCCCATAACAACCATAATTGAGAAATATTCGGTACCTCTCTAGACCAGAACGCTAGCACTTGGGGACCAAATAAATCTTCCTTTATGGCCAAAGGCTCTGCCTTCAAGTGGCTTGGCAGCATTCAAGCCTCTGCTTGAATTCTGTGAATTCTACTAGCTCTGAAATAGAGCCAGTTTGCAGTTGAATTACCCTTACCAGATAAGCGTACCTTCAATCATTTAACTTAACCCCATCTAATTTCCATCCCACTTTCAACTTTGAATTTCCATGGTTTTTAAAGAGAGATATTCTAGTTTGGACTGACATCAGAACTATGCTGTGCCCAGTATACTCCTAATATTATTTTTTACTTTACTTTGCTTAATGACTTTTTTTTTCAAGTTCTTCCCTGCTGGTATCAAACAGGAGACATAAGTGTTAATATTGAAAGGAAGATAGTCATACAGAAAGGATAATAGCTGCTGCAATGGATGCACTCAGCTTTGAGATATATCAACCGATAAATTAATTGATCAAAATAACATTTGCTATAAGGTACTGCTAAAATTATACAAACAAATTGAATTGACTATGTGAAGCTTAGTTGACATGCATGACTAACTCTGCAAATCTATAGCATCTTTCAACACTGCTTGTTTTTATGAATAAAACACATCGTTAATACTAATAGGAGAGGTTAAACAAGCATTCAGAGCATCTGCCTGGGAAGGGAAACCCAACTATTTAGCTTAAGACACACAAACTACCGTGTCAGTTAGATGCAGCTGTTTCTTAATCAGGGTGCAATCTGAGCTCGAGGAGGCTACTGAACTGCTTTACATTTTATTTTCAAATTAAGATACTAGCATGCTCCCGAAGGGAATGTATCTAAAGCTGACAACCTCCTTCATACCCTAAATAGAGGTATCTTCTTTTCTTGTAAGAAATAACCACTGTTTTTGTTCAGTTCATTAAGTATGCTGTGTTATTAGACTCTCACAAAATCACCTCTCTGCGATGTCCAGTATAGTTCACCAATACATGGACGAACTCTCCGTACTCATCTGCCAGGTTCTTAGATACTGTTTTTAAAGCAGAATGTAATTTCTGTTATGCTGTTTGTCACATGAATCTTGTTTACACAGAATTTATTTTGCTAGGTTTTATTCTCTGATCTACTTCAAAACTACTTAGGGTCCTCTGAGTACAATACTATTTCCTTCTATATGCCTATGCTACTACAAATATCAGAATCATGTTTGCAGGAGCATTATGGAGAGAAAAGTTTTGCAAGTTAGTGTCTACAGAACCATGATGTTTATTTTTTTAAATGTATTTATATTTTAGCCGTAAAAACAAAACAAGCTTGGAAAACCTATTTCGGTCAGAAGTAAACTGAAAATTGAAGCCAACTTATTTAAGCTTTGTATGCTGCAAATCTATCCAAAGTTTCCCTTACTCCTAAGAAAAATAAAGTTAACCACTCAGATTTCATATACAAAGTCAATACCCTGCAAATCTTCTCTAAATTCAGGAAGGAAAAGTAAGCTTGTTTCTGATAAGTCACAAGCAAAAGGACCTTCTCCCCCCTTACCCCAGTAACTTTAGTCCAGTTAGACCCTATCACCTTTGTAACACCAAAGAACAGATTGTTCCCATCCAGTCTCACAGAGTGGTTGCTGCTGTCTGGACAGCACACACAAAGTGAATGAAGCACTTCATCCCAATGAAAATAAACCCAGCAAACCTCCCCTCGCTCCGAGAAGCCCCAGATGGTAGCTAAGCATGTGCACACATGCCCACTAACGGTGGGCATGGTTCTCAGCTCAAATAGCACCTTGCTGTTAGACGTTCTTGTTGGATAGCCTGCACATGCTCGCATTCAGCTAAATAGAAATGTTCCACCTTCAGGTTTCAGTCATCAAAATATAAAAGCATGTTTTCTGCCGTTATGCAGCTTTTGTCAAGGAATAGTTAAAAAATGGTGCAATTCTCAGTCAGCTACCTCAGCAAGCAGGGCAGCTTTGCAAATAACACCATTGCCAGAAAAAAAACCAAAACAAAACAAAACAAAAAAAACACCCCAAACAAACCAAAAAAAAAACAAACCCAGAAGAACAAAAAACCCAGAAAGTCCTTCATTGTACACCAAGTAAACAGGAAAAGTACATTACTGTATTTTCAAGGTGACAGGTGACATAGGAAAAATTAAGTGAAAAGGACCAAAATTAAATTTCCATTAGCAAAATTACATTCTTCAAAAAATCCAAATTGTGATATAAATACCTAAAATTCCTAAAATAAAATTTTACATCATTCCTGGAAAAGCCTTCTCTGAAGTTGGGAGAAGTCTGAAAAAGTTCTACCCAGGTATCACTTAATACATCTTCTGAAGTTCTCCTTACTAACTGCACCTTAGCTAAATTGAAGAGGGAAACATGCTTTTCCGTTAGTTTTCCTCACAGCCCATTTCCTTTTTATGTTGTTAAAATATTGATCTCAATATTGAATGTGAAACCCTGACAAATCAATCCACTTTCTGCTGTAGGTTTTGTGCTATGGCCCTAATCAGAAACTTCCCAGAACCTTGGACCAGAGTTAAAAACATCACTAGTGCTTCGCTGTGTTCACAGACAGACCCAAACGTAGGATTCAAACCTAACTGTAGACATTTGTTTTTCAGGAATAATTGACATTTTACACCTCAGTCATTATCTGCCTCAGGTAATGATACATATGACTTGTATTCTATCCCATCCCTTGTTCCTTTCTTTTTTAAGGGGAGAGAGAGGGAAAACCAAAGTAAAGATAAACCCTTTTGAAAACAAATGCTTCAGAAATTTCTATTAATAAGCCCTAGTTTACTGGAGTTGTTCTGAGTTCTTAGATGACCGAATATGAATGACGCCATTTGTAATTCAAAGATTAGAAGACTCAATTTTTAGCTATTATTTTTTTGCTAATGGATTGAGTTAGGCACATGGAAAACCATCTCCATTAAACCTCTCTTGTTTGCTTAATGACTCACGTCATGACTATGTCTTCTAGAACACAAGAATGAGAAAAAAAATTTGTTTTTTATAAAGGAAAGTATTGTCATGGGTATTTCAGAATTGTACAAGTTATGGAATGCCTGCTTTAATTTGAAACCCTTATCCTAGCAGTACACCACACAGAAGATTTTCCTTACCTGTGCAAATTAATTCTTGGTGCAACAGATCCTGGCTCGCCACAGCCTCATCAGGAACACATTCAAGTGATCTAAAAGAAAACGTGCTTTTAGTCAAACTGAATCTTACCAAGGAGCATAAGTCTGAAGCTGATATATAAAGCTCCCATGTGCTGCAAATGCTTTTACCCTCTTGAAAAACTGCACATTCAGATATGCAGCGTGACCACCCATATGTATGACACTGAAAACTTAAGACTTGGTATAAGATCTCATAACCGGTTTCAGGTCGCAGCTTGTAACAGTGTTAAAGGAAGAGTAATTAAATTTGTCTCAGAAAGTGCTTGCATGTATAGAATAGGTCCCAAATATTTTGTTTTTAAAAGGATTTTCGCCACTGCTTTTTATCCACTTAAAGTTTCTTGCCAAGTGAGGTATGATTTGTGAGAGAGGAAAGGTTAATTAGAGATTTCAGGGCACATTCATAATGAATTCTCACACTTAATTACTATCGGGAAAAAAAGGATGGATTACAGGAAAAAGGCTTTCTCTAGCCCAGATTTTTAGTTACTGAAGTTCAAAATAGTACAAACTAGGAATTTCCCAAAGCCCGAGAAAAATGTTTGACTCTTATTCACTCATCTTGGGTGATGATATTGTTCTATAAGGACCCCAAATTGATGACTAATAACATTTACCAAAGACTAGGTTTCTTCCTAGCAAAAATTTGAAAATCTAAAGCCCGTGTAATTCAGCTATCTGTCATTAACAAGTCACAGAAACATACAAAAGCAGTTGTGATTATTTTGCATGCTCCAAGCATTGTCTCATAACAGTTAAAAGTAATTAAAGGCAACCTAAAGTCCAATTGCTTTAGGCCTCTGAAAGGAAGGCCCTTTTCCAGGCTCTGAAAACAGTCTACAAATGCTTACGCACACTGAAAGGCAAGCAGTAGTTTGTATAGCTCCTGGTTAAAAAGTTCAAAAAATTGCTCTGTTTGACTGACAGAAGAAAAAAAAAAATGACTGAACAAAATAGTGGTGTTTACCGAGCAACCACAGGCTTCTTTCAAGGGATCCACAGATGAAAACTAAGAAAATTAAATTAATTTTCAGTAAGCTGAATTTATTCTACCAAGTCTATAGCTACACAGAAAGAAAGATAGAAAGAAAGAAAAAGAAAGAAGGGAAGAAAAGCACTATAAACTAGAGGAAATGGAAGACCAAGAGAAACCCAGTAGCCTCAACTCCTACTTATTTTAAGGGAAAAGGAAGAGAATTTCTACACTAGGGTTAATTGACAGCAAGCTGCCAAACACTTTGACCTTCATCAGGAGACAGAGGTGAAGGCTAAGAGCAAACAGATGTGTGTAGCCTGGTGTCATGCAAACGTCTATCTGAAAGGATCTCTGAGGGTCAGTGGGACAGGAGGGCTCTACTCCTCAGTAATCATGGGCAGGTAGTGGCACTATTGGGCTGGGTAGCAAGTGCAGGATACGTTTTCCCATGTGTGGTTCCCAAAGCCCAGAGGCATGAAAGAGGGCAGATTCAGATCAGATATTAGGAAGAAATTTTTTCCTCTGAGGGTGGTGGGTCACTGGAACAGGTTGCCCAGAGAAGCTGTGGATGCCTCATCGCTGGAGGTGTTCAAGGCCAGGCTGGATGAGGCTTTGAGCAACCTGGTCTAGTGGAGGGTGTCCCTGCCCGTGGCAGGGGGGTTGGAACTTGGTGATCTTTAAGGTCCCTTCCAACCCAAACCATTCTGTGATTCTATGATTCTATATTCTGTAGGTAACCTTTTGAAGAAAACAAGGCTGTTGGAGTCAGGCCCACTCAATGGTAGGGATTTTCTGCTCTAGAAGCATAATTTAACCAGACCTGATTATATTGGAATTATACTAGTAAACGAATGATCACCACCAGAAGTGAATGATTGCCACTAGAAGGTGAAGGAGCAAAACTGTGGCGCATGTTGGCATAGGCACTTGGGAAAAAAGGAGAAACACTATTCAAGCTCATCTGACTGAGAGATGTACTAGCACATTTTATTTGAACTCTCATATTAAAGGTATACTATATGAGCAAAAGTAATGCAAATAAGATCAGTACCAGTGGAACTGGTTTTTTGTTTTGTTTTGTTTTTTTTAAAAAATTGTAACCAAGTAAATCCTTTGTTAGCAGCGGAATAGCTCCTTATGACTGAATTGTTAGTAGTGCAGGACAGGAAGTTGTACACAGGGAAGTTTTTGCTGTGGTATCGCTGCAAACTGGTAGCTTGAACTGCTTATACCTTTCACCTACAGAGCAAGGGCTGCACAAAAACTACTCTAGAAGTATATCCAGACCTCAGTAAAGTTTCTGCTCAGGAAATTTCTATATTCTCACTCAGGATGTGGCTGGAGGGCAATTCAAAACTTTCAATGTGCCCAGTATCACCCCTGTTCCCGCTCTCTGGGAGGTTCTGCTGCTGAGTGTTACTCTAGGTTACACTGACTAGTGCAGGAAAATAATTTCTTTAGAGCAATATGTAACATTGATAAGACATTTTCCTTTCCAACTACCTACACAACTAATGTTCATCTGAATTTGTGAGGATTAGTAACCCTGTCCCAAGTGAATGCTGTTGGATGTACAAAATTTCCTCAGTGCTCATCAGGTGATTCTTCCAAAAGCGACAGTGGGCAGTGATGTATACTTTGTGGTAAAAGCACAAGACGATTCAAAATCAAGGAAAACATGTCACTCCTGCACTGGGAAAAGATAAGAATGAAAGAGGTACAACAATTTCTGCCCCTCTCCCTAGTTAATATTGATGCTGAATGAGAGAGTGTCACTGAAATCTGTTTTAAAACCTAGGGAGAAATTGGACTTTTTTTGACCTTCTAGAAAAATTTTGTGGTTTGTTTTGTTGTTGTTGGAATTATTATTTTTTTTTTTGCAAAAAGAAAATGTTGAAAATAAATAATAAACAAATAAATAAATTGATAAAATAATAAGATGAAGGACCTGTTCTGCAGAGACCTGCACATCCTTCTGGAAACACCTGTTACATAGGATTATATCAGATAGAAGGCTGCTATCAGGGCACAACACGAGCTTTACAGATGCTTCCTGAAACATTATCTCCCATGGCAATCGTTGCTCAAACAATTGAAACCTCTGCTTTCTAATTTGAGCTTTTCATTTCCATTTTCAGACTATTGATAACCATGTGCTGCTACGGCTGTATGACCAAAGTAGATATGACCTACTTGTCTGAAACCAAATCATGCTTCACTTTTAATCTAAGTGAAAGATAAGTGATCCTCCTTCATAACTAAAATAGGTCTTTCAGAATGATCCTATTCAGGGGAGCAGAAAAGGGACTAGATGACTGGACAGGGCATGCTGTCCTAACATCTAAATGCTGCCTTGTGAACATGGACAGTTTCTACATGTTAGAGCTATTGCTCTTGCAATGTATTTGACCCATCATATACATTGCAATAAAAAAAATACAGATTATGTATATTTAATATACATTGCTCTTATTTAACTGAAACAACCCCAAGATTTTAAAGATTTCCTTTATGGCCTTTTTATTATGTTCATGGTATTTCCTGGCTTCTTTCCAACTTGGAGAGACTCCAGGCATTACCCCACTTCTTTCTTGAAGAGCAGTGCAAAAGACTGGGCAAGACCTAGGTAAACTTACCAGTCCTTAGCAGAAGAAAAAGGTTATCACACGTACCCTGTATATCTTCTTGATCAGAGCCTGCCTTTATACAAAAATTTCTCTAATTTATCTGGGAAATCTAATTTACTGCTGGTAATCTATTGATAGCTTTCTCTCTACACTAACTAGTGAACTAATATTTTCTTAGGTTTACAATCAATATACTTGCACTTGATGCATTTTCCTAAGTGCATCTCATTCTCTGCCATGACTTTTCCAATGTTAGTCCTTTTATGCCCCTACTTAAAAACCTGACCTTCTTTATGCTTCTGGAGGCTTCCTTCTTGTCTCAGTGAAAAACTTGCTTGTGATTTAGCCAAAACAGTCTTTTACCACGCAGCTGTAGTGTAGATGCTTAGTACTTGTACTGTCATCATTTGTTGCATGGACCAGAAGATCTGTTTATGTTCTTTTCCTTTGTATTTACATCTGATGAGCTCTTGTCTCATCTCCCAGGTCTCTAAACATACTAAAGCTTTCTTTGCCAAATCCAACCGCTTTTATTCTGCTTCTCTCCTTCCTTCTCTTCTTAGGGATACTGAATGAATTAAGGCTACTAGTTCCCCTTGCTTTTTATCCAGACTTTTTTCATTAGTAAAAAGACATTGTTTGTACCCAGAGCTATTGTCCTCCTTGTTAATTTTCTCATCTCTATCCAAATTATCTGAATTTTGCCCACTTACCCCTTTCCTCAAGGACCAATTTTAAAGTCCTTGTCCCAGTTGCTTACCTTTGTCCTTTTGCCACTCTGCTCACCCCACTTCAGCCCTCATTTAAAGCCATCCTGACCCAAGGAAAGTTGGTATACAAGGATGATTTCAGATCTGGACCCCTCAAAGCAGAAAATTCCCAGGATGTCAAGCTCTGTGAGCAGATGAGTTTCTCTGTTGTACATGGCAGAGATATAACAGACACCACAATTTTTTGCAGTGGCTGCAAATAACAGCCTCATAGTGAATAGCCTCTTCCTCATTATCAAGCAAGATCAGGCACACTTGATAGGGCAAAATGAGAACAATGTTAAAGATTTAGGTTTAGAGGCAGATGAGTGCCACCTCATTGTTACACACATGTTCCCAAAGTCACCTTAAAGAGAGTAACTGAAAAATCAACAGCAGTAAAGTGCTACTAGCTCTGCTATAATGAAAGCTATGACCACACTCACGCTCGAAACTCAGTATTACCGAGTGCTTTGCAATTTATTTAAGGTGTGGAGTAGTCTGAGATTTGTAGAGAACAGTCTTGCAAACGAGAGGCCATAAATGAAAACTTGTTAATCTGACCATCCCAAGCTCTTGAATAGACTCTCCAGGTATTAACAAGGATTGCTATATCATATGCATAGGAAATCCTGGATAACGGTGGAGGTGAGGTGTTCGGTGTCACAGTTAATGCACACTGACTGCCTGGGGGGCCAGAGGCTCCATCCCTTGAAACAGCACTGGCTTCTGACAGACAGACCCCTCTGCTCCCCCCACCGCTCTTTCCTCCCCTACACATTTCTCCTCCCTACAAAACTTGCCTTCAACATAATTTGCCATTTTTTTCTACTCCCCTCTATCAACCAGAAGATACAAGTATATTTAAGATTTATTTCTCTGGACTTGCGACTAATCACTCTCTTCAGTGCACAAGCACTGTACTGTAAGACAGGGTAGGGAAATAGGGAGCAGATGGGTATCACATAGCTTTTGTTACTTTGACTTAGCCAGACAAATAAAGCACCACAATAAACATGAATCTCTAATAAAAGGTCAGGACATTCAATACCAAGACCCAGAGTTAAGATGACATACTGTAGCGTGAACACCAAGTTTAACAAAACATAACAAAAATTTAAAAATAGAGATAAGGTATATTTGCATTAAATATAATTATTTTCAATGTTACAGTTATAAAAAATCTACCAGAAGAAAAGCCTTTACTTCTGCAAGTTAACAAGAACTGTGAAGTAAATAATAATCTGAAGTAAATTTAAGAGTAACAGAAAAGGTCTGTGAGAAGGACAACACAGGAAAACTTGCTATGTATACTTTTTGTATTTTCTTTCTAAACTATTGAATTTCTAACTTGACTGAGATGTAGAAAAAAGGGGAAAAATTCATATTAGAGGGAGAAAGTGCATTTTAACAATCCTCCTGAAGCTATCACTGTCCCATGTAAAGATCGGCTCTTCTGCAAGAACACAAGGGAAGTCTTGAATAATGAGAGAGAAAAGAAACTGTGATTAGTGTTACGGGGAGTGTACAGCAGGCCTGCACAACCACGATTTTTTAAATGTTCTTCTTGTCTTCCAGGATTTGATGACACCGATTGTCCAGTGGAAATTCAAGTTGAAAGACACTCCCAGTACAAAATTAATGTTGGCAAGTCTTTGGTTATAGTCTGTCCAGTTCGTTACTGCAAGAAAAAGCCAGTCATGCAGTGGTGCAAGATAGAGGTTGATACCTGTGTGTTGCTGAAGGAGGGCAAAGCAGAATGGAAGTCCAATGTGTTTACTCTGGAGATTTTCTCAGTTCATCAGAATGATAGTGGATTTTATCGCTGTCGAGCAATAGCAGGCAACCTGTCCAGTGAGAGCCATGGAATAAAGGTTATTGTTGAAGGTGAGGCCCCTATATTATGAAAGAGCCCTTTTACACAAAAGGGTGCTACATTCAGAAAAGCTAATGAATGCTGAACAATGGCTTCTCCCAACATGTTTGACTGGTAGCACAGTTGTGCTGGTACTTACCACCTTCTTCATGCTTCTATCCTGCCTCTTGGTAGGATAGAAACAAAAGGAAAGAACAAAATACAGAAATAACAGGAGGATCTGGAAGAGAAAAGCAAAGCTATCAACATCAAACAACCACTAGTGGACTATTTGATAATAAAAAAATGCCAACTGGAAGAAAAAAAGATTGTGGGATGACAGCCTGGTTACACATCGCCTGGACTAGACAGGATGCAAATGGTTGTGTAGTAGCCAATGAGGCCACACAACATTAAAGAGGACAAAGCAATTCAAGTGTCTTGTTGTGAATGATCTCTCTTGCAACAAATAGAGGGAAAGTATAATTTTGTACTCCAAGAATTTCAAGAGCAGCAAAGATTTCAACAGCTTTAAATGATCTCAAGGGCAATTGAGGCCTTCACATTAACTTGGGCAGCTGGGATGCCAAGTCTAGGTTATGACGAACCATGTCTGCCCTCCTCAACATTGCTCTGCAGCTAGAAAGGGATCCATGTGGCCGTAGTGTCCTACTGACCCCAGGCACCTGGGTTGTAAGGGTGGTCTGTTGCCAGTTACTCTCCTGTTAAGTTAAGGAACTTTGTAAACTTGTTTATTGCCACATGAAATGCTGCAACAGATGCAGCAATGTCAAAATTTATGGCTGTAATGTGCTAGCAGGCACAGTACATGCCCAGATCATGATGCAATTTTCCTTTGAAATACGTTCTGCCGATCTATTTGTCTGAATGCCCAAGAGGTCTGAAAGATAGAATTACTCTGTTGGCAATGAGACACCAACACGTCATTCCTCCTCCCCCAAAACATCCTGCCCTTTGCTTGTTGCATTTTGTTCGTTCTTCCATCAGCAGACTGAAGGGGAGCCTTGTGAAGGCTTCAGTATGCATGTGGTGCAGAGAAAACAACTGCAGTGCAAAATGTCAGGTTGCTGTTTCAGTTCTCTGTCTTTTCTTTCTCTTTCAGAAAGATCTGCAAACATTATCACAATTTCACCAGAAAGTAAGTTCTGATTCTTATTTCCTCTTTAAGAGAAAGGAACTAATCTGTATTTCTGTGAATTTGTTTAGAGTGTTCTGTGCAGTCAAGACAAATTTAAACTCATCGCTAAACGACAGTTGCCTTCTTCCCACTTGAACAAAATACAGGGTCACAGTTTTCAAGGCTAGGACTGTCTAGCATTCAGCATAAAAAGGACAAAACTAGTCAAATTACCTCCTGGTGGTATCCTCTGCATTTCTGACATGCTCTAATATCCCAGTGATATATGGCTTATACTTACAAAGTGTTGGGAATTGTGTTACAGCATTACTTTAACGTAGCTTGAAGTATGGCTTTTACTCACAGTTATCATTCACAATTACAATTAAAAAATATGTTCAATGTTCAGACCAGTGCTCTAATACTGACCCTTTCTTTGCCTCTGCCAGCCTTCTGCTATGCATAATTCGTAAATTACACTTTCCTGTGCACTTTTCCTTCTAGTAACTTCATACTTTGTAGGATGCCCATGGATATAAGATTATCTCGTGACATGCTCTATCAAGTTACAGAATGTTTAAGTACATCAAGAAGCCAGTTAGATCAGAAAGACCTCATACTAAAAAAAAGGAAAAAACCCCTGCCAGTCAAGTATTTTTCTATGCTAATACATCCTAATGCATTTTTAGATACCACTAGCATCTCAGAAGAGTCCCAAGAATCTGGAACCTACAAGATATTACACATTATTTATGCTTCAGCTGCTGTGGGTGTATGTTGTCCCTTCATTGTTGCATGCATGTTTTGGTGTCTAAGGAGGTACCATGGTAAGTAGTTTTACCATCCAACCTTTGCCTAGTATGCATTTGGTTCCACCCCTTTTCATAGCTTCGCAGAAGTTGCATTCAAAGCTCTATGAAAATCCCCTAATAATTACCCCAGTAGGTTGCTGAGATGTCTTTATTGAGTGTACCAGTTAAGTTACTGGATCTCTAAGAATTTAATTTGCTCCATGTATTGTTACCTTCCAGAGACAGAGGGTTGGAAGTAAAAGAAGAACAAATAAAAATCTCAGACTTCATAATAGTTGGAAATTTCTCTCCTGTTTCGAAAATAATCAAGTTAGGAGCTCTAGTCATACAAATACAGTCGAGCTCTATCCAGATACATTTTGTATTCCTAGTTTTCCCTCTAAATTATCAAATAATTACAGTATTAATCTCCTCTGCTTTACAGGAACTTTTACACAGCTGCCATGTCCTAAATCAGGAATGGAGCTTGGAGTCCACCATATCCTGATTTAAGTGATCTCTCATTTACCTATTATAATCCCATGGATTTTTTTTGTTATTTTAGGAAAATGAAATTATTTCATCTTCCAATAAAATTTAACATGTTTGCTCATAGGATGGTTGTAGAAAGTTCCATGCATTTTTCTTTCTATTCAGTTCACTGAACACAGAGAAAACTGGCCACAAGTACACAAGGAATTTTTCTGCCCCTATTCAGAGGAGCTCTGTGGAATGCAGAAACTCATTCTAAAAATATATAATTTTGTGTTGATTAGCTTTTGTCAGAATAGCTATTCCCAAATCCAGTTTGGAAACAGATTTTTATTCTTTGTGGTTCACTCAAAAAGGCAAGGACTCCCATAGTAATTAATACTCTCTCCATAAGCAGAAAGGCACCTTCTCAATGCTGATTTATTGAAACATGGTTTTGTTTGTTTGTTTTCCAGAAAAGCAAAAGAGAACTCCGTTAACTCAACAGAGACAAGAGATACTGGTATGCTTAAATTTTTCCATCATCAAAACCTGTCCACGTACTGCATAACCGTGTACCGAGAACAAATCTTTGTGTAGTACAAAACGTGGCATAGGATCAGAGATAGATTTAGTGACCCTCTTGGTGCCTGGACAGCATGGCTTGCCTGGTGTGAGATATCACCAAGGCTGAGCTGAGGGAAGGAACTAAGAGTCTTATCCACAAAGATACTTTAGGCATCTAAATTCATGTTAAAATATTATTTTGTAATCACAGAATCAGAATCACAGAATGTTA
>NW_010112710.1:2996-9202 GCF_000699245.1 Pterocles gutturalis | reverse complement strand
CCCTGGCTGCTGCAGATGGTGGAAAGCATCCCTGGCACACGGGAGCAAACCCTCCAGGGCGTCTGTAAAACCCGGTTCGTCTTTTACTCTGCGCCTCCCACGACAGGAACGGCCTCCGGGGCTTCTCTGACACCACAGCACGGCACATTGCTGGGGCTGCGTGCTAGCACCGCTCCCAAACTCCCCCCGGAGAGAGAGACCCCGCGGCCAAAGCTGGGAGTCAGAGGGGAAGGGCTCTGCTGCCCCCCGAACGCACCGCTTGGAAAAGTGACGGGGAAGGACGGGGAGATGGTGCCCAGGTGAGAGCAGAGAAATCCCCAGGCAGAACGTGAAGAGGGAGGACATCCCCTAATACGGGGGAAACACGATGACATTCACAAAATGCAGGAGGAACCGAGGAGCTGGGCGTGGAGAAATCAGCCTGGACAGTGCTGCGGGGCTGCAGAACCAGGAGTCAGGCCTCCCTCCTGCGCCTGAAACGAACTTAGAGACCACAGAGTTTCCCGATACAGGAATGGGGATGACGACGTAAATTTCCGGCCCCTGATGACTTAAGGCACACAGATTTCTCAGCAGCTGACATATCTTGCAGCTGTTGGGATGAGCCTATTTTCAATGAAAAGCAAATTTTTCATAAATATTTGCTGACCCCAAGAGTTAGGGAGTGTAAAAACCCAAGCTATTGAAGAATTTGAAGTAATTTGCAAGCTTTAGCATTGCTACAGCATGAACAGAGAAGTACTGTCATTTAAAGAGGAAGGAAAGTCATATGAAATGTTTTAGTGGTGGGTTTAAATGTCTTTAAATATAATAACTAATTTCCCTGTCTAAAGACTTTCACTCTATAGTCACACAAGACAAAATTTTTTTTGCTGATACATATCAGATCAGCAGACACTTTTTGTTTTAGCTCCAAAAGAAATTAGAGTTAGAGATTTGTAAGGGTTTTTTAATAAAAGCATTTGCGGTGTTTAGTTTTGTAAATGCATGCATAGAAGTGACGCACAAGCATCCTCGCAAAACCAGTTCACAAGCCCAGATTGCCCAGATGGTGAGCTCACCCATGCAGAAAATGTCAATACGCTGTTCCCACAAGACCCACTATGAAAACCACCAGAAAGCCTTCCATCCTCCCAGTGTCAGCTCATCTCCACCTCAACCCCAAAAATCATAATGGGAAACACATGATTTTCACTCAGTCTTAAATAGAAGTAAACAGTTTCTGCTCAAATTATGAAAAAAACTGATGACTTTCCCCCAAACTCCAGGAAATGTCAGTCTGAAAGATTCAGCAAGGTAAAGTTTGTAAAAACTTACACAGATTTAACAGCTGCTTCTAGAATCAGCTGCTGATGACAGAGGCCCTTAAACCAACAGAGTTACAAGGAGTACTAATAGTGACAAAATTCAGAAAACTGCAAGTGACTGAGGACTCTTTTAATGGGAAACCACTACAAGCTAAAGCTTCTGCTAAGGTGCCAGCGGTAAGTGGTTGTGTACAGCTTTTGTTGAGATACAGGTTCCAGACTTTTAGAAGACAGCACCAGTGGTTTCTACTTCAAGGAAATTACATTGTGTACAGATGATTATTTTTATAGGTCTTGTTGTTGCTAGTGAGACCTGAAAGCGCTTATCTTCCTGTAGTTTCCTCTATCCCTGTCAACTAGTTGTAAACTCTGTTTGATTTTCCAGATCCTTTTCAGTCAAACGTTATTTAATAAGGACTGTAGTGTATACCAGCAGAGCAGCCAAAGAGCAGATTTTCATTTGCGGGCTGAAAGAAACTGTACTATAGGCAGGGAAGAACTTCCTGGCCATTTTTTATAAGCTAATAAAGTTTTCTGAGAGAAGGCACCTGATCTTCTCCTTACTGCACGATTTCTCTTCACCTGGAACAGGAACCCTTTGCCAATGAAAGCAAAGCTGGTTGCAGAAAACAGCTTTGCTCAACCTTCATGATCCTGTCTGCAGATGAAGGCAGGAGATAGCAGGATATGTTGCGTGTATATTTAAGTCCTTGCACCATTGCCAAGGAAGTGCTATGAGCTTCTGGGACATCCATAGTTTCTCTTTAATATGTCAACAGGTTAACAGTGCTGTGCAGACAGTATGTGGCTGTGCAAGCAGGGTGATGCTTATATTGCCAGATAGTGATAATAACAACTGGATGGGATACGTTCTGATTCCTTCTTGGCCATGTTATCTCTCCAGCACAAGTATTGACTTAATTTATCCTTACTGGCATGCATTCATTACCAAACACCAATTCATTCAGCAAATTCCATTTATAGGAGTTTGTAGGTCTTCATGTTTGCTCAAAACCCAGCGTACACTCCTTTTCCTTCATAATGAATTTCAAGTGTAAGAACAAGTGCTCTGTTTAAAATCCCCTCCTTACTGAGCGCTGGAGAATTCTTCAAAAACTCGAAAGTCCCAGATGATGCAATGTTTTTCCTCTTGTTCTCTGCCTGCGAAGAACTGCTCAGCTGCAGCAGGGTTTAGTGGGGGGGCTTCAGGAAGGACCCCCAAGTGCTGCCCACCCCCTGGCCCTCACGTGTGTATCAGTCCACATCGTGGCCCTGCTGCAGGAGAGGGGCAGAGGGGGGGCTGTGCAGTGGGGCATTTGTGAGAGAAGTCAGGCTGACTGCTATTTTTTGACCTTTCCATCCTCTCCTAGGAGGACATGCTCTAACAAACAGTTATATCACAGCACAGGAAAGTACTGCAACCCCGTGAGATGCCTGCACAGCTCAGGCCTTCTGCAAGCAGAAGGGATAATTGGATTATTTCTCACTGCCAGGAGGGGAGGAACCAGGGACAGCCCAACTGTCTCAATACTCAAGAAGGACTCGGAATTTTTTTTTTTTTTCTGATCACAAATTCTCCAGAAGCAGCTAATTGGCAGGGGAAGGGTATTTTCTCATATGTTGAGGTTATTGGACAAATTTTGGAGAGGGATCCTGAATAATTTTTGGTCTGTAGGGTTTTTTCCTGTCTATTTCAGAATGAATACACCATGTCTAAGCTTTTGATCTTTTTGGACCAAACAGTGACAGTCAACATTTGTGATCTGAGAGATTCCATAAGGAGATTTTGATGGTAAATAGGTTGTGAGTTTTGGATGTGAAGCTACCTTTTTACAGCCCTTCTGCACTGCTGGCTTCAAGTGCACTGAAATCCCCTGCACCTATTGGGCATTTTTTGGCCATGAACTAATTTTCTAAAATACTACTTAAAAGGGATGCATAAGCTAAGAACAATCCAAAAGACCTTGTTTTGAAATTCTGACCAAGGTTAAAATGTAAATAAATAAAACCAGTTCAGGTCTGGTAACGGTGAATAAACATTAACTTTTTTTTTTTTTTCAATTCTATATCTCTTTGTATCTTACTTTGTTTTCAAAGGCTACTTCCCTCAGTTTATTTATTTTTATCACAGCTTTTATGTGTTTGTCCCTTGCCTTCTACCACAAGTGACCTCACTGGAAAGTCCAAGAAAGCCTCAACATAAATTTTGCGAATTCTCCCAAGGCAAGAAAAAAAAAAAATTACTTCCAATTTCTTTATAAAATGTGGTTCCATAAATGTTCTTTCCAGTGCTGATACTATTAGGAAAGAGCAACAGCTCCAGCTCTGGGGTAAAGCAGCAGTAAAAATCCTCCAAGCCTCAGTCATTAAACAAAATGTTGATTGTATTTTGTATTTCCCCCCTCCCAGAGTTTTATGTGCATCATTCCTTGCATTACTTTACCAACCTTGTCCCCTCTTAGAAAAACACACATACGCTTACTTTAAAAAGTCATTAAACAAACCTAGCACGTGTAAAACCTTTCTTCCTTGTGTGGTTTTATGGGTGTGTGCTGATTAGGTCTGTCTCTGTGCACCAGAAACTGTGAGGCAGTCAGGTGCCAGTGAAATAATCTTGGTAAAAATCACAAAAACCTTTGGGCAATATAAGAAGGCTGCTCAGAGCAAAGTGTATTACAACAAGAGCTTTGGACTGCAGAGGTGAAAGCCAGGCCACCACTGTGGAGGAGAAACCACCTGAGACTGGACATGGTGCAAGGTTGGAGTGGTGGGAACCCCCCGAGGTGAGGTGGGCAGGGGAGAGGGCAGGGACAGGCGAACGGGCTGGACACAGCCTGGAGAACTGGAAAGGGGGCAAATGCAGGTTAGGCCAATGCAGAGCACAAAAGCCAGCCCAGACCTCTCCAGCCAGGTCACAGGCTGTCAATGCGAAGCCTGTGCAGGCCTGAGGGCCCCCAGGTGCCAGAAACGTGCTGCGGCTGCTCTGATCTCAGCCTGCCAGGGCAAAGACCTGCTTCCTTCTCTGCAGAGCGGAAAGGGAACAACCAGGACTGAGTCACATCTGGTGAAGTTCCGGGAGGTGCTGTTAAAGGGGAAAAGTCATTTGGATGAAAGTGAGACTGAGAACCGAAGGGAGTAGAAATGCTGCGTATCAGAAGAGGTGCAGAGGGAACACAGCACTTGTGGTGTTTGCACAGCAGCGTGGTCCAGCAGTGGCATGAATGTGCCCAGCATGGATGTGCCCAGTGTGCCTGGAGACCTCTCAGTGCCACCCGGCTACCAGCATGAGCGAGTGCCCACGGCTGCACTTGGGTACCCCGGGAGAAGTAGAAGAAGGAAGAGATTGGAATGGAAGAAGAGTGGAATTAAAAGAAAATGGAGCTGGGCTCTGAAATGGAAAAGAAAGCAAGCTGCAATTGTCACGGTGCCCTTCCATAGCACCCTGAGGCTGCAGGGTTGGGATCAGAGGCTCAACAGCAGTACAGCAGAAAGTTCTCCAGTTCCCCATCCCTGCCTGCTCTCACCCAAATTTATCCAGTTTTACTGTGAAATAATTTTTAAGTCAGATCTAGTCCCAGGCAAGTGTGAGAGGGAGACATATCCTGCATGGGGAGGGGAACAAGTGCCTGAGGCGGGGCAAAGAGCTCCTCGGTCAGGCTTTGCAGCAGGGACGTGCACACGTGACACCACCTGCGTGAACCACACCAGGAGAGGTGGCAACCTGTGGCAGCTGCAGGGCTGCATGGAAGGACAGAGACAATGAGCTAGCAATGCTGTTATTTAACTTCTTTGTGGATGTATTTTATTTTTCGTCTTGTGAACCTGAATCCTTCTGCTCCTACTGCACAAATATCTTGGGTCATCTCTTTGAAGTTTTTTGTTTTAAAAAAATTAATCTACAGTGGATTAAATTTACACCACTGGTGAATTGACAAGTGCTTACCATTTTCTAGTGAGCTTATTTTTGCACAGAGGACATGCACATGCTCTGTGGTTCGTGTTTCTTTTCTGTGTCACATTAATTCTTGCTTCTGATTACTTCAAAGTTTTGCCCTATATTTTGTGTCAGTAAAGCTGGACTGCCCAAAAAATGCTTGTGACACCAAATTACCAGGACATTCATATTCCTAGTTTTATCTGTGAAACACAAGGAAGCTCACACTGCGATTGGGGATTTAAACTGAGCACTGCTGAAATCCTGTCCATTGGTACTGAGTCCATGGGGCAGCTGATGGCTGCCAGCAGAGCAAAGAGGGACAAGGTGGCAGGCACCAGGCACCGTACCCACCTGTGGCACGTAACCCCTCTGCCCTCCCAGCCAGTGCTGAAAGGGGGCTACAGGCAAGATGGGGAGGCACTCTTGATCAGGGGTGGACTGACAGAATGAGGGGTAATGGTTTTAAGCTGAAAGAGGGGAGACTGAGATATGAGGAAGAGATGTTTTCCTGTGAGGGTGGTGAGGCAGTGGCCCAGGTTGCCCAGGGAAGTTGTGGATGCCCCATCCCTGGAGGTGTTCAAGGCCAGGCTGGATGAGGCTTTGAGCAACCTGGGCTAGTGGGAGGGGTCCCTGCCTATGGAAGGGGGGGTGGAAATGGATGGTCTTTAAGGTCCCTTCCAACACAAACCGTTCTGTGACTCTACGAAATATTGGGAACTGACATCCTGGGTGAGAGCAGAACCAGGCAGGAGCTGCTATCCCCGTCTTTTGTGGTTTGTGTGGTGGAATTTTTGGTAGTGAGGGAGGAGCTGCAGCAATGGCCCCTGTGAGAAGCCACTGGGAGTTTCCCCAGCTCCAGGCTGGACCCGCCTCTGGCCAAGGCTGAGCCCGTCAGCGCCTCTGGGAATGGCTGATGGAAGAGGGGGCCCAGCGCAGGGAGCGGCGGCACGGCCCCAGGCGGG
>NW_010112710.1:0-2902 GCF_000699245.1 Pterocles gutturalis | reverse complement strand
AGCCAGGATTTCATAGGGAGCCAGTGAAAGAACCTGCGGCAGAGAGAGGAGCGAGGTGTGAGAGAGACAGCTCTGCAGACACACCGGGCAGGGAGGAGAAAAGAAGGGGAAGGAGGTGCCCTGGAACAGAGATTGCCCTGCAGCATGGTGAAGAACATGGTGATGCATGTTGTCCAAGGCCGACCCTGTCAGCGCCTCTGGGATTGGCTGATGGAAGAGGGGGCCCAGTGCAGGGAGGGCACAGCCCCGGGCAGGGCCCAGCAGGTCCTTCCAGCTCCTGCCCATCCCTGACTGCCCCCGACCCTCCACACAGAGCCACTTTTGCCCCAGCGCGGCCCCCGACCCAGAGCCAGGAGTCTCTCAGGAGCCAGCGAGAGAGCCTGCAGCAGAGAGAGGAGCGGGTGTGAGAGAGACAGCTCCGCAGACACGCTGGGCAGGAAGGAGAGGGAGGAGGTGCCGGGGCAGAGGTTCTCTGCAGCCCGGGGAGGACAGATTCCATGTTGGGAGAGGTGGCTGTGCCTGAAGGAGCCGTGACTCCGTGAAAGGGCCCCAGGCCGGAGCAGTCAGAGGAGAACTGTGGTCCGTGGGAAGGACTGGCATTGGAGCAGTTTGTGAAGTACCCTCCTGTGAGAGGGAGCCCACGCTGGGGCAGGGGAGGGTGTGAGGAGCCCTGCCCTGAGGAGGAAGGAGCAGCAGAGACAGCACGGGGTGGCCTGACCACAGCCCACATTCCCTGCCCCCTGTGCTGGGGGGGAGAAGGCAGAGAAAGAGCGAGAGGCTGGACGTGGTGCTGAGTAGCCTTAAGGGTGACCTTAAACAAGACACCCTGAGGCACCCATGCAGCCACCCAGGGATGGGTGCTGGGGCGAGTGGACAGAAGGGATCTGCTTGTGACGCATCTCTGAAGACTCCCTGAAGAAGTCCTGATGGAGGCAGGACTCTGCCCAACACGGTGTTTGTTCATTTGATTTCATACTTAAGCACAAAAGTGTGTTTAATTTGTCTTGAGGGGTGACATAAAAATTCCCCAATGTTCCCCATGAAGATGCAACCTCTTGAGGAGTTGTCCCCATCCCCTGCTGCTGTGTTCCAGATGTGCGTTGTCATGGCACAAGTTCCATCTGCACTGCTGGTGCCTGGTGACAAACACAACACAGACCCTTGGCCCCTGCTCCCCACGCAGCCCTTCTCACCTGCTCCTGACCCAGCCCTTCTCCTGTGCTCCTGACCAGCCCTTCTTCCTTTCTCCCAACCATCCCTTCGCCCCAGATCCCAATCATCCCTTCCTCCCTGCTGCTGGTGCCTTGCCCCAGCCCTTCTCGCCTGCACCCTGCACCTCCTTCCCCATGTCTGTGCTGCCATCTCAGTGGCAGCATGGACACCCCAAGGAAGAGGAAGGCCACTCTGCCAAAGGTACAGCCCTGCTCCAAGGGTTGGGGCACCCCCCACTGCCCAGGCAGGCTGGAGCAGGCAGTGTGGGGATGGTGCGGGATGGGGAGCCCGCTGTGGGGAGCTCGGGGTGCCGGGAGCTTGGCTCGCCCTCTCCACCCAGCCACCCACCCCGGTAAGGCCAGGGGCTGCTTGAAGCCCTTCTGGGCTGCTCCTCCCCTGCTGAAATGGAGCATCCCTGCCTGGGGGGACACGTCCTTGGAGAGCCCTGTCCCTGGGGAGCCCCGGGAGCCCCAGGCTCCTACTAGAGGGATGCTCGCTGGGAGGGAGCAGCTGGGTCCTGCCTGGCGCCTGAGCTGGTGCCTTCTCTGCCCCTTTCCAGGCTGGAGCCAGGGGAGCTCAGCCCTGCCCACAGAGCAGCACGGAGCCCAAAAGCCACCTGCACAGGGTAAGGAGCTTCTGGGTGCCCAGGCAGGCACAGGGCCAGGGTCTGTAGGGAGGAGGGCTGCTCACCCCTGCCCTCTCTGCTCTGCCAGACCGACAAGACCTTGCCGCTCCCCAAGCTCCTGAAGAAGGCGACACACAGGATTGTCCGGCGCTAGCCCGTCAATGGTGGTGGGTGCTGGTGGCCAAGGAACTGCCCAGGCTCCAGCCAGCTGCTGCTGGGGACATGCCCAGGGGCCCCATGGCCCCACAGCTCTCCCTGGATGGCGAGAGGGGGTAGGGGTTCCAAGACCCCCATCTTACAGCTCCGCTCAGCTGGCCAGGGCAGGACCCACGCACTTCTCTGCTTTGGGCTCAGGTATTTCTGCACCATGCTGGAGGCTGTGGAGCCAGATGACACCAAGGTGGAAATGAGGATGGAGGAGGAGATGGAGGTGGATGTGGAGATGGAGGAGGAGATGGAGGTGGACGCGGAGGTGGAGGAGGTGGCAATGGAGACGGACCCTCCAGCAGTAGGACAGGCACATGTTCCCCATCCACTGCCCGCCCATCAGGACAAACCCCAGCTCGAATCTGGAACACCCAGATCTGCTGGGTGAGGCACTGCTCGTGAGCCAAACGGCTGTGCCGCTTGCTCTTTTCCAGGGCTGACAGAGATGCAGGCTTGGTGGAGTGGTGAGGACCTTTCAGGAAGATTTCTACTTGTAGTTTAGAGCTTTACTGTTTAAGGTTGTAGTTTAGACTTGTCCTACTGTTAGTTGTTGTAGTTTAGAGTTGTTTTACAGTTTAATGTTCTACTTTAGAGTTGTTTTTTCTGTTTAATATTGTAGTTTGTAGTTATTTTACTGTTTAGTGTTCTTTAGAGTTCTTTTCCTGTAAATAAAGTTATTTATTGCTCTTTGTTCAGAGTTGTGGTTCAGGTGCTCTGGGTTCCCGGGGCCTGGAGGCTGCTGGGGGTGCCGGCACGGGCACCCCGGGGGCAGCAGGTCCCTGTGCACAGAGGGGCGTCCCAATTCTGGGGGTGGCACCAGCTGGCATGTTCCCAGCCCCGCAGCACTGCAGGCTGCTG